>NC_136059.1:33212232-33504732 GCF_964261635.1 Lissotriton helveticus | reverse complement strand
ATCTAAATCTGGACCTATGGAATTTGGCTTTGCAGGCACTATGTTGAACCCCCTACGCTGTATCGAGTTAGCCGGCAGCGCCACACTTGTCATTTACAGCGGCAAGCAATGCTGGAAGGCCCACAGACAGGGCCGGACTGGGAACCACAACCGGCCCTTGCAAAGTGTTCGGCTGGCCCCCCCTCCTCACTCGGGGCGTTGGAGGTGACACCGAGCTCTTTGCCGGGGCCGGTTTTCGGCCGATTTTGGTACAGGGCAGATTTTGCAGCTATGCTGCAAAAACGGCCCTGTAACAAAAACGGCCCCCAGGGGCCCAAAACCGGCTCCCACCCATGCGGCGCACCAGGGGATTGCCCGGTGCCCGCTATGGCCGGACAGGCCCTGCCCACAGAAACACAGGGCATTGGGCTGAGCCCAGAAGATAAAGAGTAAAAGTACTCGCTGGGATTCACACCTCTGATTTAACTTATGTTTTTACTTTTTGGGAATTCACTAATTTTCCCAGTGGTATGCGTGCAAAGCCTCACAAGTCAGAGGTTTCAAGGTGTTGTATGAATACTTGGAAAGGGCAGCTCTGGGGTGAAAATTACATATTTAGATTTTTTTCCTCTACTGCTACAACATTTTTACCCATGAAGGAGCCCCCCCTACACACCACCAGGTCTAAGAGCGTTCTGCACCACTTCCCATCTTAGAAAGAGATTTGCTTCAGACATTTATAAGAGCAAATGTCCGACCATTTCTAGGGTGGAAAAGGGTCAGAGAGGAGCTTGTGACTGGTAACAAACCCCTCAGTCTGTGGCAACAACAAGCCCACATGGCAAATAACCTTGCAGGGCAAGAGACACTTCAAACCCATTGCATGAGACGTACTCCTGTTTAATTGGGCCCAATTCACAGAACTGACTTAAGACAAAATCCTAAACTTACTACCATTTTGGTATTCACAGAAGTTAGGAGTCCTAAAGTTGGTACTCCTAACTTCTGTGAATACCGAAATGAGTAAGTGTCTTCTGTGAATACCAAAATGGTAGTAAGTTTAGGATTTTGTCTTAAGTTAGTTCTGTGAATTGGGCCCTCTCTGTGTGTAGTTGTAGAACGCAATTACACAAGTGTAAATAGGTATCCCTTTGTAAATATCTACACTAATTGTATACATGGACAAAGCTATTTGAATGTGCTCATAGTACTGTCTTGGATGCAATGCATTATGGGTAGGGTGGATTTACCATATCTTCTGCAAAGTGCAGTACCATATATGACCAAAAGAGGTCTGCAGTGCTGGGGCCTTGCTCCCTAGGGACCTCTAGGAGCAGCTTGCGGTACTGCACTGAGACATGCAGTGCTCGTGCGATGCTCACTAGGGACCTCTAGGAGCAGCTTGCGGTACTGCACGGAGACATGCAGTGCTGGTGCCTTGCTCACTAGGGACCTCTAGGAGCAGCTTGCGGTACTGCACCTAGACATGCAGTGCTGGTGCCTTGCTCACCAGGGACCTCTAGGAGCAGCTTGTGGTACTGGACCCAGACATGCAGTGCTGGTGCCTTGCTCACTAGGGCCCTCTAGGAGCAGCATGCGGTACTGCACCTAGACATGCAGTGGTGGTGCCTTGCTCACTAGGGACCTCTAGGAGCAGCTTGCAGTACTGCACAGAGACATGCAGTGCTGGTGCCTTGCTCACTAGGGACCTCTAGATGCAGCTTGCGGTACTGCACTGAGACATGCAGTGCTGGTGCCTTGCTCAATAGGGACCTCTAGGAACAGCTTGCGGTACTGCACCGAGACATGCAGTGCTGGTGCCTTCCTCACTAGGGACCTCTAGGAGCAGCTTGCGGTACTGCACCTAGACATGCAGTGCTAGTGCCTTGCTCACTATGGACCTCTAGGAGCAGCTTGCGGTACTGCACCGAGACATGCAGTGCTGGCGCCTTGCTCACTAGGGACCTCTAGGAGCAGCTTGCTGTACTGCACCTAGACATGCAGTGCTGGTGCCTTGCTCACCAGGGACCTCTAGGAGCAGCTTGCTGTACTGCACCTAGACATGCAGTGCTGGTGCCTTGCTCACCAGGGACCTCTAGGTGCAGCTTGTGGTACTGCACCTAGACATGCAGTGCTGGCGCCTTGCTCACTAGGGACCTCTAGGTGCAGCTTGTGGTACTGCACCTAGACATGCAGTGCTGGCGCCTTGCTCACTAGGGACCTCTAGGAGCAGCTTGCGGTACTGCACATAGACAAGCAGTGCTGGTGCCTTGCTCACTAGGGACCTCTAGGAGCAGCTTGCTGTACTGCACCTAGACATGCAGTGCTGGTGCCTTGCTCACCAGGGACCTCTAGGTGCAGCTTGTGGTACTGCACCTAGACATGCAGTGCTGGCGCCTTGCTCACTAGGGACCTCTAGGTGCAGCTTGTGGTACTGCACCTAGACATGCAGTGCTGGCGCCTTGCTCACTAGGGACCTCTAGGAGCAGCTCGCAGAACTGCACCTAGACATGCAGTGCTGGTGCCTTGCTCACCAGGGACCTCTCGGAGCAGCTTGCGGTACTGCACCTAGACATGCAGTGCTGGTGCCTTGCTCACTAGAGACCTCTAGGAGCAGCTTGCGGTACTGCACAGAGACATGCAGTGCTTGTGCCTTGCTCACTAGGGACCTCTAGGAGCAGCTTGCGGTACTGCACCTAGACATGCAGTGCTGGTGCCTTGCTCACTAGGGACCTCTAGGAGCAGCTTGCGGTACTGTACCTAGACATGCAGTGCTGGTGCCTTGCTCACTAGAGACCTCTAGGAGCAGCTTGTGGTACTGCACCTAGACATGCAGTGCTGGTGCCTTGCTCACTAGAGACCTCTAGGAGCAGCTTGCGGTACTGCACAGAGACATGCAGTGCTTGTGCCTTGCTCACTAGGGACCTCTAGGAGCAGCTTGCGGTACTGCACCTAGACATGCAGTGCTGGTGCCTTGCTCACTAGGGACCTCTAGGAGCAGCTTGCGGTACTGCACCGAGACATGCAGTGCTGGTGCCTTGCTCACTTGGGACCTCTAGGAGCAGCTTGCGGTACTGCACCTAGACATGCAGTGCTGGTGCCTTGCTCACTAGGGACCTCTAGGAGCAGCTTGCGGTACTGCACCTAGACATGCAGTGCTGGTGCCTTGCTCACTAGGGACCTCTAGGAGCAGCTTGCGGTACTGCACCTAGACATGCAGTGCTGGTGCCTTGCTCACTAGAGACCTCTAGGAGCAGCTTGTGGTACTGCACCTAGACATGCAGTGCTGGTGCCTCGCTCACTAGGGACCTCTAGGAGCAGCTTGTGGTACTGCACCTAGACATGCAGTGCTGGTGCCTTGCTCACTAGGGACCTCTAGGAGCAGCTTGCGGTACTGCACCTAGACATGCAGTGCTGGTGCCTTGCTCACTCAGGACCTCTAGGAGCAGCTTGCGGTACTGCACCTAGACATGCAGTGCTGGGTCCTTGCTCACTAGGGACCTCTAGGAGCAGCTTGCAGTACTGCACCTAGACATGCAGTGCTGGTGCCTTGCTCACTCGGGACCTCTAGGAGCAGCTTGAGGTACTGCACCCAGACATGCAGTGCTGGTGCCTTGCTCACTAGAGACCTCTAGGAGCAGCTTGCGGTACTGCACCTAGACATGCAGTGCTGTGCCTTGCTCACTAGGGACCTCTAGGAGCAGCTTGCGGTACTGCACAGAGACAAGCAGTGCTGGTGCCTTGCTCACTCGGGACCTCTAGGAGCAGCTTGAGGTACTGCACCAAGACAAGCAGTGGTGGTGCCTTGCTCACTAGGGACCTCTAGGAGCAGCTTGCGGTACTGCACCTAGACATGCAGTGGTGGTGTCTTGCTCACTAGGGACCTCTAGGAGCAGCTTGCAGTACTGCACCTAGACATGCAGTGCTGGTGCCTTGCTCACTAGGGACCTCTAGGAGCAGCTTGCGGTACTGCACCTAGACATGCAGCGCTGGTGCCTTGCTCACTAGGGACCTCTAGAAGCAGCTTGCGGTACTGCACCTAGACAAGCAGTGCTGGTGCCTCGCTCACTACGGACCTCTAGGAGCAGCTCGCGGTACTGCACCTAGACATGCAGTGCTGGTGCCTTGCTCACTAGGGACCTCTAGGAGCAGCTTGCGGTACTGCACCTAGACATGCAGTGCTGTTGCCTTGCTCACTAGGGACCTCTAGGAGCAGCTTGCGGTACTGCACCTAGACATGCAATGCTGGTGCCTTGCTCACTAGGGACCTCTAGAAGCAGCTTGCGGTACTGCACCTAGACATGCAGTGCTGTTGCCTTGCTCACTAGGGACCTCTAGGAGCAGCTTGCGGTACTGCACCTAGACAAGCAGTGCTGGCGCCTTGCTCACTAGGGACCTCTAGGAGCAGCTTGTGGGACTGCACCTAGACATGCAGTGCTGGTGCCTTGCTCACTGGGGACCTCTAGGAGCAGCTTGCGGTACTGCACCTAGACATGCAGTGCTGGTGCCTTGCTCACTAGGGACCTCTAGGAGCAGCTTGCGGTACTGCACCTAGACATGCAGTGCTGGTGCCTTGCTCACTAGGGACCTCTAGGAGCAGCTTGCGGTACTGCACTGAGACATGCAGTGCTGATGCCTTGCTCACTAGGGACCTCTAGGAGCAGCTTGTGGTACTGCACCTAGACATGCAGTGCTGGTGCCTTGCTCACGAGGGACCTCTAGGAGCAGCTTCCGGTACTGCACTGAGACATTCAGCGCTGGTGCGTTGCTCACTAGGGACCTCTAGGAGCAGCTTGCGGTACTGCACTGAGACATTCAGCGCTGGTGCGTTGCTCACTAGGGACCTCTAGGAGCAGCTTGCGGTACTGCACCTAGACATGCAGTGCTGGTGCCTTGCTCACTACGGACCTCTAGGAGCAGCTTGCGGTACTGCACCTAGACATGCAGTGCTGATGCCTTGCTCACTAGGGACCTCTAGGAGCAGCTTGCGGTACTGCACCTAGACATGCAGTGCTGATGCCTTGCTCACTAGGGACCTCTAGGAGCAGCTTGCGGTACTGCACCTAGACATGCAGTGCTGGTGCCTTCCTCACTAGGGACCTCTAGGAGCAGCTTGCGGTACTGCACCTAGACATGCAGTGCTGGTGCCTTGCTCACTAGGGACCTCTAGGAGCAGCTTGCGGTACTGCTCAGAGGTATGCAGTGCTGGTGCCTTGCTCACTAGGGACCTCTAGGAGCAGCTTGCGGTACTGCACCAAGACAAGCAGTGCTGGTGCCTTGCTCACTAGGGACCTCTAGGAGCAGCTTGCGGTACTGCACCAAGACAAGCAGTGCTGGTGCCTCGCTCACTACGGACCTCTAGGAGCAGCTCGCGGTACTGCACCCAGACATGCAGTGCTGGCGCCTTGCTCACTAGGGACCTCTAGGAGCAGCGTGCGGTACTGCACCTAGACATGCAGTGCTGGTGCCTTGCTCACTAGAGACCTCTAGGAGCAGCTCGCGGTACTGAACCTAGACATGCAGTGCTGGCGCCTTGCTCACTTGGGACCTCTAGGGGCAGCTTGTGGTACTGCACAGAGACATGCAGTGCTGTGCCTTGCTCACTGGGGACCTCTAGGAGGAGCTTGCGGTACTGCACCTAGACATGCAGTGGTGGTGCCTTGCTCACTAGGGACCTCTAGGAGCAGCTTGCAGTACTGCACAGAGACATGCAGTGCTGGTGCCTTGCTCACTAGGGACCTCTAGGAGCAGCTTGCGGTACTGCACCTAGACATGCAGTGGTGGTGCCTTGCTCACTAGGGACCTCTAGGAGCAGCTTGCAGTACTGCACAGAGACATGCAGTGCTGGTGCCTTGCTCACTAGGGACCTCTAGGAGCAGCTTGCGGTACTGCACTGAGACATTCAGCGCTGGTGCGTTGCTCACTAGGGACCTCTAGGAGCAGCTTGCGGTACTGCACCAAGACAAGCAGTGCTGGTGCCTCGCTCACTACGGACCTCTAGGAGCAGCTCGCGGTACTGCACCTAGACATGCAGTGCTGATGCCTTGCTCACTAGGGACCTCTAGGAGCAGCTTGCAGTACTGCACCCAGACATGCAGTGCTGATGCCTTGCTCACTAGGGACCTCTAGGAGGAGCTTGCGGGACTGCACCTGGACAAGCAGTGCTGGTGCCTTGCTCACTAGGGACCTCTAGGAGCAGCTTGCGGTACTGCACCTAGACATGCAGTGCTGGTGCCTTGCTCACTAGGGACCTCTAGGAGCAGCTTGCGGTACTGCACTGAGACATGCAGTGCTGGCGCCTTGCTCACTAGGGACCTCCAGGAGCAGCTTGCGGTACTGCACCTAGACATGCAGTGCTGGTGCCTTGCTCACTAGGGACCTCTAGGAGCAGCTTGCGGTACTGCACCTAGACATGCAGTGCTGGTGCCTTGCTCACTAGGGACCTCCAGGAGCAGCTTGCGGTACTGCACCTAGACATGCAGTGCTGGTGCCTTGCTCACTAGGGACCTCTAGGAGCAGCTTGCGGTACTGCACCTAGACATGCAGTGCTGGTGCCTTGCTCACTAGGGACCTCTAGGAGCAGCTTGCGGTACTGCACTGAGACATGCAGTGCTGGTGCCTTGCTCACTAGGGACCTCTAGGAGCAGCTTGCGGTACTGCTCAGAGGTATGCAGTGCTGGTGCCTTGCTCACTAGGGACCTCTAGGAGCAGCTTGTGGTACTGCACTGAGACATGCAGTGCTGGTGCCTTGCTCACTAGAGACCTCTAGGAGCAGCTTGCGGTACTGCACTGAGACATGCAGTGCTGGTGCCTTGCTCACTAGGGACCTCTAGGAGCAGCTTGCGGTACTGCTCAGAGGTATGCAGTGCTGGTGCCTTGCTCACTAGGGACCTCTAGGAGCAGCTTGTGGTACTGCACTGAGACATGCAGTGCTGGTGCCTTGCTCACTAGGGACCTCTAGGAGCAGCTTGTGGTACTGCACCTAGACATGCAGCGCTGGTGCCTTGCTCACTAGAGACCTCTAGGAGCAGCTTGCGGTACTGCACAGAGACATGCAGTGCTGGTGCCTTGCTCACTAGGGACCTCTAGGAGCAGCTTGCGGTACTGCATCTAGACATACAGTGCTGGTGCCTCGCTCACTGGGGACCTCTAGGAGCAGCTTGCAGTACTGCACAGAGACATGCAGTGCTGGTGCCTTGCTCACTAGGGACCTCTAGGAGCAGCTTGCGGTACTGCACTGAGACATTCAGCGCTGGTGCGTTGCTCACTAGGGACCTCTAGGAGCAGCTTGCGGTACTGCACCAAGACAAGCAGTGCTGGTGCCTTGCTCACTAGAGACCTCTAGGAGCAGCTCGCGGTACTGCACCCAGACATGCAGTGCTGTGCCTTGCTCACTGGGGACCTCTAGGAGCAGCTTGCGGTACTGCACCTAGACATGCAGTGGTGGTGCCTTGCTCACTAGGGACCTCTAGGAGCAGCTTGCAGTACTGCACAGAGACATGCAGTGCTGGGGCCTTGCTCCCTAGGGACCTCTAGGAGCAGCTTGCGGTACTGCACCTAGACATGCAGTGCTGTGCCTTGCTCACTAGGGACCTCTAGGAGCAGCTTGCAGTACTGCACCTAGACAAGCAGTGCTGGTGCCTCGCTCACTACGGACCTCTAGGAGCAGCTCGCGGTACTGCACCTAGACATGCAGTGCTGATGCCTTGCTCACTAGGGACCTCTAGGAGCAGCTTGCAGTACTGCACCCAGACATGCAGTGCTGATGCCTTGCTCACTAGGGACCTCTAGGAGGAGCTTGCGGGACTGCACCTGGACAAGCAGTGCTGGTGCCTTGCTCACTAGGGACCTCTAGGAGCAGCTTGCGGTACTGCACCTAGACATGCAGTGCTGGTGCCTTGCTCACTAGGGACCTCTAGGAGCAGCTTGCGGTACTGCACCTAGACATGCAGTGCTGGTGCCTTGCTCACTAGGGACCTCTAGGAGCAGCTTGCGGTACTGCACTGAGACATGCAGTGCTGGTGCCTTGCTCACTAGGGACCTCTAGGAGCAGCTTGCGGTACTGCACTGAGACATGCAGTGCTGGTGCCTTGCTCACTAGAGACCTCTAGGAGCAGCTCGCGGTACTGCACCCAGACATGCAGTGCTGTGCCTTGCTCACTGGGGACCTCTAGGAGCAGCTTGCGGTACTGCACCTAGACATGCAGTGGTGGTGCCTTGCTCACTAGGGACCTCTAGGAGCAGCTTGCAGTACTGCACAGAGACATGCAGTGCTGGGGCCTTGCTCCCTAGGGACCTCTAGGAGCAGCTTGCGGTACTGCACCTAGACATGCAGTGCTGTGCCTTGCTCACTAGGGACCTCTAGGAGCAGCTTGCAGTACTGCACCTAGACAAGCAGTGCTGGTGCCTCGCTCACTACGGACCTCTAGGAGCAGCTCGCGGTACTGCACCTAGACATGCAGTGCTGATGCCTTGCTCACTAGGGACCTCTAGGAGCAGCTTGCAGTACTGCACCCAGACATGCAGTGCTGATGCCTTGCTCACTAGGGACCTCTAGGAGGAGCTTGCGGGACTGCACCTGGACAAGCAGTGCTGGTGCCTTGCTCACTAGGGACCTCTAGGAGCAGCTTGCGGTACTGCACCTAGACATGCAGTGCTGGTGCCTTGCTCACTAGGGACCTCTAGGAGCAGCTTGCGGTACTGCACCTAGACATGCAGTGCTGGTGCCTTGCTCACTAGGGACCTCTAGGAGCAGCTTGCGGTACTGCACTGAGACATGCAGTGCTGGTGCCTTGCTCACTAGGGACCTCTAGGAGCAGCTTGCGGTACTGCTCAGAGGTATGCAGTGCTGGTGCCTTGCTCACTAGGGACCTCTAGGAGCAGCTTGTGGTACTGCACTGAGACATGCAGTGCTGGTGCCTTGCTCACTAGGGACCTCTAGGAGCAGCTTGCGGTACTGCACTGAGACATGCAGTGCTGGTGCCTTGCTCACTAGGGACCTCTAGGAGCAGCTTGCGGTACTGCTCAGAGGTATGCAGTGCTGGTGCCTTGCTCACTAGGGACCTCTAGGAGCAGCTTGTGGTACTGCACTGAGACATGCAGTGCTGGTGCCTTGCTCACTAGGGACCTCTAGGAGCAGCTTGTGGTACTGCACCTAGACATGCAGCGCTGGTGCCTTGCTCACTAGGGACCTCTAGGATGAGCTTGCGGTACTGCACAGAGACATGCAGTGCTGGTGCCTTGCTCACTAGGGACCTCTAGGAGCAGCTTGTGGTACTGCACTGAGACATGCAGTGCTGGTGCCTTGCTCACTCGGGACCTCTAGGAGCAGCTTGCGGTACTGCACCTAGACAAGCAGTGCTGGCGCCTTGCTCACTAGGGACCTCTAGGAGCAGCTTGCGGTACTGCACCTAGACATGCAGTGCTGGTGCCTTGCTCACTAGGGACCTCTAGGAGCAGCTTGCAGTACTGCACAGAGACATGCAGTGCTGGTGCCTTGCTCACTAGGGACCTCTAGGAGCAGCTTGCGGTACTGCACTGAGACATTCAGCGCTGGTGCGTTGCTCACTAGAGACCTCTAGGAGCAGCTCGCGGTACTGCACCCAGACATGCAGTGCTGTGCCTTGCTCACTGGGGACCTCTAGGAGCAGCTTGCGGTACTGCACCTAGACAAGCAGTGCTGGTGCCTTGCTCACTAGAGACCTCTAGGAGCAGCTCGCGGTACTGCACCCAGACATGCAGTGCTGTGCCTTGCTCACTGGGGACCTCTAGGAGCAGCTTGCGGTACTGCACCAAGACAAGCAGTGCTGGTGCCTTGCTCACTAGAGACCTCTAGGAGCAGCTCGCGGTACTGCACCCAGACATGCAGTGCTGTGCCTTGCTCACTGGGGACCTCTAGGAGCAGCTTGCGGTACTGCACCTAGACAAGCAGTGCTGGTGCCTCGCTCACTACGGACCTCTAGGAGCAGCTCGCGGTACTGCACCTAGACATGCAGTGCTGATGCCTTGCTCACTAGGGACCTCTAGGAGCAGCTTGCGGTACTGCACCCAGACATGCAGTGCTGATGCCTTGCTCACTAGGGACCTCTAGGAGGAGCTTGCGGGACTGCACCTGGACAAGCAGTGCTGGTGCCTTGCTCACTAGGGACCTCTAGGAGCAGCTTGCGGTACTGCACCTAGACATGCAGTGCTGGTGCCTTGCTCACTAGGGACCTCTAGGAGCAGCTTGCGGTACTGCACCTAGACATGCAGTGCTGGTGCCTTGCTCACTAGGGACCTCTAGGAGCAGCTTGCGGTACTGCACTGAGACATGCAGTGCTGGTGCCTTGCTCACTAGGGACCTCTAGGAGCAGCTTGCGGTACTGCTCAGAGGTATGCAGTGCTGGTGCCTTGCTCACTAGGGACCTCTAGGAGCAGCTTGTGGTACTGCACTGAGACATGCAGTGCTGGTGCCTTGCTCACTAGGGACCTCTAGGAGCAGCTTGCGGTACTGCTCAGAGGTATGCAGTGCTGGTGCCTTGCTCACTAGGGACCTCTAGGAGCAGCTTGTGGTACTGCACTGAGACATGCAGTGCTGGTGCCTTGCTCACTAGGGACCTCTAGGAGCAGCTTGTGGTACTGCACCTAGACATGCAGCGCTGGTGCCTTGCTCACTAGGGACCTCTAGGATGAGCGTGCGGTACTGCACAGAGACATGCAGTGCTGGTGCCTTGCTCACTAGGGACCTCTAGGAGCAGCTTGTGGTACTGCACTGAGACATGCAGTGCTGGTGCCTTGCTCACTCGGGACCTCTAGGAGCAGCTTGCGGTACTGCACCTAGACATGCAGTGCTGGCGCCTTGCTCACTAGGGACCTCTAGGAGCAGCTTGCGGTACTGCACCTAGACATGCAGTGCTGGTGCCTTGCTCACTAGGGACCTCTAGGAGCAGCTCGCAGAACTGCACCTAGACATGCAGTGCTGGTGCCTTGCTCACTAGGGACCTCTAGGAGCAGCTTGCGGTACTGTACCTAGACATGCAGTGCTGGTGCCTTGCTCACTAGAGACCTCTAGGAGCAGCTTGTGGTACTGTACCTAGACATGCAGTGCTGGTGCCTTGCTCACTAGGGACCTCTAGGAGCAGCGTGCGGTACTGCACCTAGACATGCAGTGCTGGTGCCTTGCTCACTAGGGACCTCTAGGAGCAGCGTGCGGTACTGCACCTAGACATGCAGTGCTGGTGCTTGCTCTCTAGGGACCTCTAGGAGCAGCTTGTGGTACTGCACCTAGACATGCAGTGCTGTTGCCTTGCTCACTAGGGACCTCTAGGAGCAGCTTGCGGTACTGCACAGAGACAAGCAGTGCTGGTGCCTTGCTCACTAGGGACCTCTAGGAGCAGCTTGCGGTACTGCACAGAGACAAGCAGTGCTGGTGCCTTGCTCACTAGGGACCTCTAGGAGCAGCTTGCGGTACTGCACCCAGACATGCAGTGCTGGTGCCTTGCTCACTAGGGACCTCTAGGAGCAGCTTGCGGTACTGCACCTAGACATGCAGTGCTGGTTCCTTGCTCACTCAGGACCTCTAGGAGCAGCTCGCGGTACTGCACCTAGACATGCAGTGCTGGTGCCTTGCTCGCTAGGGGCCTCTAGGAGCAGCTTGCGGTACTGCACAGAGACATGCAGTGCTGGTGCCTTGCTCACTAGGGACCTCTAGGAGCAGCTTGCGGTACTGCACCTAGACATGCAGTGCTGGTGCTTGCTCTCTAGGGACCTCTAGGAGCAGCTTGTGGTACTGCACCCAGACAAGCAGTGCTGGTGCCTTGCTCGCTAGGGGCCTCTAGGAGCAGCTTGCAGTACTGCACCTAGACATGCAGTGCTGGTGCCTTCCTCACTAGGGACCTCTAGGAGCAGCTTGCGGTACTGCACCTAGACATGCAGTGCTGGTGCCTTGCTCACTAGGGACCTCTAGGAGCAGCTTGCGGTACTGCACCTAGACATGCAGTGCTGGTGCCTTGCTCACTAGGGACCTCTAGGAGCAGCTTGCAGTACTGCACCTAGACATGCAGTGCTGGAGCCTTGCTCACTAGGGACCTCTAGGAGCAGCTTGCGGTACTGCACCCAGACATGCAGTGCTGGTGCCTTGCTCACTAGGGACCTCTAGGAGCAGCTTCTAGTACTGCTCCTAGACCTGCAGTGCTGGTGCCTTGCTCACTAGGGACCTCTAGGAGCAGCTTTCTGTACTGCACCTAGACATGCAGTGCTGGTGCCTTGCTCACTAGGGACCTCTAGGAACAGCTTGCGGTACTGCACCTAGAGAAGCAATGCTGGTACCTTGCTCACTAGGGACCTCTAGGAGCAGCTTGCAGTACTGCACCTAGACATGCAGTGCTGGCGCCTTGCTCACTAGGGACCTCTAGGAGCAGCTTGCGGTACTGCACCTAGAGAAGCAATGCTGGTACCTTGCTCACTAGGGACCTCTAGGAGCAGCTTGCAGTACTGCACCTAGACATGCAGTGCTGGCGCCTTGCTCACTAGGGACCTCTAGGAGCAGCTTGTGGTACTGCACCTGGACATGCAGTGCTGGTGCCTTGCTCACTAGGGACCTCTAGGAGCAGCTTGCGGTACTGCACCTAGAGAAGCAATGCTGGTACCTTGCTCACTAGGGACCTCTAGGAGCAGCTTGCGGTACTGTACCTAGACATGCAGTGCTGGTGCCTTGCTCACTAGGGACCTCTAGGAGCAGCTTGCGGTACTGCACCTATTCATGCAGTGCTGGTGCCTTGCTCCCTAGGGACCTCTAGGAGCATCTTGCGGTACTGCAGCTAGACATGCAGTGCTGGTGCCTTGCTCACTAGGGACCTCTAGGAGCAGCGTGCGGTACTGCACCGAGACATGCAGTGCTGGTGCCTTCCTCACTAGGGACCTCTAGGAGCAGCTTGCGGTACTGCACCGAGACATGCAGTGCTGGTGCCTTGCTCACTAGGGACCTCTAGGTGCAGCTTGTGGTACTGCACCTAGACATGCAGTGCTGGCGCCTTGCTCACTAGGGACCTCTAGGTGCAGCTTGTGGTACTGCACCTAGACATGCAGTGCTGGCGCCTTGCTCACTAGGGACCTCTAGGTGCAGCTTGTGGTACTGCACCTAGACATGCAGTGCTGGCGCCTTGCTCACTAGGGACCTCTAGGAGCAGCTTGCGGTACTGCACCTAGACATGCAGTGCTGGCGCCTTGCTCACTAGGGACCTCTAGGTGCAGCTTGTGGTACTGCACCTAGACATGCAGTGCTGGCGCCTTGCTCACTAGGGACCTCTAGGAACAGCTTGCGGTACTGCACAAAGACATGCGGTGCTGGTGCCGTGCTTACTAAGGCCCTCTAGGATGAGCTTGCGGTACTGCACCTAGACAAGCAGTGCTGGTGCCTTGCTCACTAGGGACCTCTAGGAGTTGCTTGCGGTACTGCATCTAGACAAGCAGTGCTGGTGCCTTCCTCACTAGGGACCTCTAGGAGTTGCTTGCGGTACTGCACCTAGACATGCAGTGCTGGAGCCTTGCTCACTAGAGACCTCTAGGAGCAGCTTGTGGTACTGCACCTAGACATGCAGTGCTGGTGCCTTGCTCACTAGAGACCTCTAGGAGCAGCTTGCGGTACTGCACAGAGACATGCAGTGCTGGTGCCTTGCTCACTAGGGACCTCTAGGAGCAGCTTGCGGTACTGCATCTAGACATACAGTGCTGGTGCCTCGCTCACTGGGGACCTCTAGGAGCAGCTTGCGGTACTGCACAGAGACATGCAGTGCTGGTGCCTTGCTCACTAGGGACCTCTAGGAGCAGCTTGCGGTACTGCACCTAGACATGCAGTGCTGGCGCATTGCTCACTAGGGACCTCTAGGAGCAGCTTGCGGTACTGCACCTAGACATGCAGTGCTGGTGCCTTGCTCACTAGGGACCTCTAGGAGCAGCTCGCAGAACTGCACCTAGACATGCAGTGCTTGTGCCTTGCTCACTAGGGACCTCTAGGAGCAGCTTGCGGTACTGCACCTAGACATGCAGTGCTGGTGCCTTGCTCACTAGGGACCTCTAGGAGCAGCTTGCGGTACTGTACCTAGACATGCAGTGCTGGTGCCTTGCTCACTAGAGACCTCTAGGAGCAGCTTGTGGTACTGTACCTAGACATGCAGTGCTGGTGCCTTGCTCACTAGGGACCTCTAGGAGCAGCGTGCGGTACTGCACCTAGACATGCAGTGCTGGTGCCTTGCTCACTAGGGACCTCTAGGAGCAGCGTGCGGTACTGCACCTAGACATGCAGTGCTGGTGCTTGCTCTCTAGGGACCTCTAGGAGCAGCTTGTGGTACTGCACCTAGACATGCAGTGCTGTTGCCTTGCTCACTAGGGACCTCTAGGAGCAGCTTGCGGTACTGCACAGAGACAAGCAGTGCTGGTGCCTTGCTCACTAGGGACCTCTAGGAGCAGCTTGCGGTACTGCACCCAGACATGCAGTGCTGGTGCCTTGCTCACTAGGGACCTCTAGGAGCAGCTTGCGGTACTGCACCTAGACATGCAGTGCTGGTTCCTTGCTCCCTAGGGGCCTCGTACTGCACCCAGACATGCAGTGCTGTTGCCTTGCTCACTAGGGACCTCTAGGAGCAGCTTGCGGTACTGCACCCAGACATGCAGTGCTGGTGCCTTGCTCACTAGGGACCTCTAGGAGCAGCTTGCGGTACTGCACCTAGACAAGCAGTGGTGGTGCCTTGCTCACTAGGGACCTCTAGGAGCAGCTTGCGGTACTGCACCGAGACAAGCAATGCTGGTGCCTTGCTCACTAGGGACCTCTAGGAGCAGCTTGCGGTACTGCACCTAGACAAGCAGTGGTGGTGCCTTGCTCACTAGGGACCTCTAGGAGCAGCTTGCGGTACTGCACCTAGACATGCAGTGCTGGTGCCTTGCTCACTAGGGACCTCTAGGAGCAGCTTGCGGTACTGCACCCAGACATGCAGTGCTGGTGCCTTGCTCACTAGGGACCTCTAGGAGCAGCTTGCGGTACTGCACCCAGGCAAGCAGTGCTGGTGCCTTGCTCGCTAGGGGCCTCTAGGAGCAGCTTGCGGTACTGCACAGAGACATGCAGTGCTGGTGCCTTGCTCACTAGGGACCTCTAGGAGCAGCTTGCGGTACTGCACCTAGACATGCAGTGCTGGTGCTTGCTCTCTAGGGACCTCTAGGAGCAGCTTGCAGTACTGCACCTAGACATGCAGTGCTGGTGCCTTGCTCACTAGGGACCTCTAGGAACAGCTTGCGGTACTGCACCGAGACATGCAGTGCTGGTGCCTTCCTCACTAGGGACCTCTAGGAGCAGCTTGCGGTACTGCACCTAGACATGCAGTGCTGGTGCCTTGCTCACTAGGGACCTCTAGGAGCAGCTTGCAGTACTGCACCTAGACATGCAGTGCTGGAGCCTTGCTCACTAGGGACCTCTAGGAGCAGCTTGCGGTACTGCACCCAGACATGCAGTGCTGGTGCCTTGCTCACTAGGGACCTCTAGGAGCAGCTTCTAGTACTGCTCCTAGACCTGCAGTGCTGGTGCCTTGCTCACTAGGGACCTCTAGGAGCAGCTTTCTGTACTGCACCTAGACATGCAGTGCTGGTGCCTTGCTCACTAGGGACCTCTAGGAACAGCTTGCGGTACTGTACCTAGACATGCAGTGCTGGTACCTTGCTCACTAGGGACCTCTAGGAGCAGCTTGTGGTACTGCACCTAGACATGCAGTGCTGGTGCCTTGCTCACTAGAGACCTCTAGGAGCAGCTTGCGGTACTGCACAGAGACATGCAGTGCTGGTGCCTTGCTCACTAGGGACCTCTAGGAGCAGCTTGTGGTACTGCACCTAGACATGCAGTGCTGGTGCCTTGCTCACTAGGGACCTCTAGGAGCAGCTTGCGGTACTGCACCGAGACAAGCAGTGCTGGTGCCTTGCTCACTGGGGACCTCTAGGAGGAGCTTGCGGGACTGCACCTACACATGCAGCGCTGGTGCCTTGCTCACTAGGGACCTCTAGGAACAGCTTGCGGTACTGCACCTAGACATGCAGTGCTGGTGCCTTCCTCACTAGGGACCTCTAGGAGGAGCTTGCAGTACTGCACATAGACATGCAGTGCTGGTGCCTTCCTCACTAGGGACCTCTAGGAGCAGCTTGCGGTACTGCACCGAGACAAGCAGTGCTGGTGCCTTGCTCACTGGGGACCTCTAGGAGGAGCTTGCGGGACTGCACCTACACATGCAGCGCTGGTGCCTTGCTCACTAGAGACCTCTAGGAGCAGCTTACGGTACTGCACCCAGACACGCAGTGCTGGTGCCTTGCTCACGAGGGACCTCTAGGAGCAGCTTGCGGTACTGCACCCAGACACGCAGTGCTGGTGCCTTGCTCACTAGGGACCTCTAGGAGCAGCTTGCGGTACTGCACCCAGACACGCAGTGCTGGTGCCTTGCTCACTAGGGACCTCTAGGAGCAGCTTGCGGTACTGCACCTAGACATGCAGTGCTGGTGCCTTGCTCACTAGGGACCTCTAGGAACAGCTTGCGGTACTGCACCGAGACATGCAGTGCTCGTGCCTTGCTCACTAGGGACCTCTAGGAGCAGCTTGCGGTACTGCACCTAGACATGCAGTGCTGGTGCCTTGCTCACTAGGGACCTCTAGGAGCAGCTTGCAGTACTGCACCTAGACATGCAGTGCTGGTGCCTTCCTCACTAGGGACCTCTAGGAGGAGCTTGCAGTACTGCACATAGACATGCAGTGCTGGTGCTTGCTCACTAGGGACCTCTAGGAGCAGCTTGCGGTACTGCACCCAGACACGCAGTGCTGGTGCCTTGCTCACTAGGGACCTCTAGGAGCAGCTTGCGGTACTGCTCAGAAGCATGCAGTGCTGGTGCCTTCCTCACTAGGGACCTCTAGGAGCAGCTTGCGGTACTGCACCGAGACATACAATGCTGGTTCCTGGCTCACTACGCCAGCATTTGCAATGCACGAGGTCTCACGTTACTGAAAGTATGAGCTATTGGTGTTACATTATTATTTGCAATGCCAATACCCTAAACTATCAGTAATGCGAGACCGATTGCATTGCAAATGCTTGTTTACTGGTGTCTCCATTTTCTCTTCTATCCTGATGATGACACTGTTAAAAATATTTCATTGAGGGGATGAACGTCGTCAAAAACTCCATGTGGACTGGTTTTTAAAATTTGATTGCGTCTTTCGACAGTCACTTTGCAAGTGCCGTCTGTAACAACGTGCTGTCACAATCATTCACAGGTATATATTTTGCATATAGCACAAGCGCACCATTCGTCACTTCACTCGCTTTCAATGCGCAGACAAAATATAGGGGCACCTGATTGTCTATGTTTATTTTATTAATATATATATTTTTTGTTGAGAAATTAAAAAAGATAAAAAATATTGTTCCATTTTTGGCCAATTATCAAAATTAATGAATGCACTTACCACAACCTCAAAACAGGATATGTTTAATTTTCTTTAGATCACTATTACCGAGGAGGTACAAGGCTATACTACTCTCTCGGAGACCAATTTTATGATAATAATTGTCCGGCCCAGGCCCCTGGGTTACTGTGCTGCCCTCTTTTCAAAACTCTCAGTACCATCTGGGCATAGCGTTCAGCTGTGCACACTAGGTAAGGGCAGAAGCCATCGACTAGCCTGTATGAATACCCTGCTTCCAGTACCCCTCGGGCATGTCCTGCAACTGTGCACCTGGCACACTGAGTAGGTACTAATTAGTCTGTATAATTGCACTGTGGCCAGTACCCTGCTCCCAGTACCCACGGGGCACAGACAGCAGCTGTACACATGTGGCACAGGAGGGAAGACACAGACTAGCCTGTATGTATGCCCTGTGGCAAGTATTCTCCTCCCAGCACCTGCTGGACACAGCCATCAGCTGTGTGCATTTAGTACAGGACAGGAGCCATCGAGTAGCCTGTATGAATACCCTGCTACCAGTACACGGCTCCTAATACCTAGTTCTGTCCATCATTTGTTTGCGTAGCATTTTTCACCCTAAGTGTGCCAGGTATGCCCAGACGTGGGTTCCTTGCTCGCTGTGCCACTGGATTCAAGTGATCCTGGCTGATAAAGGGTGTCATACCCTGAAACCGGTCCTAGGAAGCTTGTTTCCGGTCCAGGCAGGACCTGGCTTGGCAGTTCGGTCTGGACTGTTCCCATGAGGCACAGGGTCAGACTGATTTGCATATGGCTGGGTCCAAACTGGGGTGGCATGGTGAGTAAAAGAACAATTGATTTAACCCAGATCTCTTGACTTGGGGGTGAATGGTTGATTCATTCAGCATTCCGTCCATCATTTGTTTGGGTAGCTCCTAGTCCGTGTTGGGCACCGCCTGCAGCTGGACACACTTGGCACACTGCAGAAGGCACAAACCAGTCGGCATCATGAGCAGTGGCCAGGTCCTTGCTCCCGGTACCCGCTGGGCAAAGCCAGCAGTCGTTCACATTGGCACCGGCCAGGAGGCACAGACTAATCTGTACAGAAACGATGTGGCCAGTTCACTGCTCCCAGTACCTGCTGGAGAGGGCAGAAGCCATCGACTGGCACGTATGGGTGCCCTGTTACTAGTACAGCTCCCAGGACCATCGGGCACCGCCTGCAGCTGGACACACCTGGCACAGGGCACTGCCTCTGCTGTACGGATGCCTGAGGCCAGTATCCCTGTGTACAGTACAAACCTGGCACTGGACCGGCTAATGACGCATTTAAAGGTACTGACTCTCACTTCTTGGAGACATGTCAGAGGGGAGATGTCAGCGCCTCAGACATCCCTCCCCCCCCCCCCCCCCCCGCAGCCTCACCTCACACCCCCAGCCCCGGTGCCAGGCGGCAGCCCTGCCTCTCTGCCTCTCTGCCTCGGTCTGCGCAGCGCCGGGTTCCTCCCTCTCTTTCCACCTCATATTTGATGCTAATTGCATTTTTCTCGCTGTTTGCTGATCCGGGCTCCGGTGAGTTTCGCGGTGACACCTCTAGCTTTCTATTATCAGCTCTGGTGCGAGCCTCGCCTGTCACACGTGGAGACGCACACGGTGCCACCGTGAGACGCTCTCCTGGCGCGCCGCCTGTCACACATGGAGACGCACACGGTGCCACCGTGAGACTCTCTCCTGGCGCGCCGCCTGTCACACATGGAGACGCACACGGTGCCACCGTGAGACGCTCTCCTGGCGCGCCGCCCGTGTGACCGCATCATTTATAGCTCCATATTTCAAGCGCCCTTCATTTCACGCTCCTGTCTGAGCGGAGTCTGGGCTCTTTGGGGTGCGGGCCTCCTCCCACCATGGACTCCCGGAGGCCGATGGATACTCACGGTTCACACAGTCCAGGTTCAGGGGGTCCTGCGATGGCAGTTGGTTCACTGCCCTGCTCCACCCTCATCGGAGGGCAGCAGGGCGCACTGGCGGCCGGGCCTGTAAAGACCAATGCGCAATGACGCACCAATCAATGCACGCTCAGTGGAGGCGGGTCCACCTGTGCGCGTGGGCTCCATCTGTGCATGCTGGCTCCACCTGTGCGCGGGGACTACACCTGTGGCCGGTGGCTCCACCTGTGCGCGGTGGCCCCACCTGTGCGCGTGGGCTCCATCTGTGCGCGGTGGCTCCACCTGTGCGCGGTGGCTCCATCTGTGCACAGTGGCTCCACCTGTGCGCGGTGGCTCCATCTGTGCGCGGTGGCTCCACCTGTGCACAGTGGCCCCATCTGTGCACGGTGGCCCCACCTGTGCGCGGTGGCTCCATCTGTGCACAGTGGCTCCACCTGTGCGCGGTGGCTCCACCTGTGCACGGTGGCCCCATCTGTGCACGGTGGCCCCACCTGTGCGCGGTGGCTCCATCTGTGCACAGTGGCTCCACCTGTGCGCGGTGGCTCCATCTGTGCACAGTGGCTCCACCTGTGCGCGGTGGCTCCACCTGTGCGCGGTGGCTCCATCTGTGCGCGGTGGCTCCACCTGTGCACGGTGGCCCCATCTGTGCACGGTGGCCCCACCTGTGCGCGGTGGCTCCATCTGTGCACAGTGGCTCCACCTGTGCGCGGTGGCTCCACCTGTGCACGGTGGCCCCATCTGTGCACGGTGGCCCCACCTGTGCGCGGTGGCTCCATCTGTGCACAGTGGCTCCACCTGTGCGCGGTGGCTCCACCTGTGCACGGTGGCCCCATCTGTGCACGGTGGCCCCACCTGTGCGCGGTGGCTCCATCTGTGCACAGTGGCTCCACCTGTGCGCGGTGGCTCCACCTGTGCACGGTGGCCCCATCTGTGCACGGTGGCTCCACCTGTGCGCGGTGGCTCCACCTGTGCACGGTGGCTCCATCTGTGCGCGGTGGCTCCACCTGTGCGCGGTGGCTCCACCTGTGCGCGGTGGCTCCATCTGTGCACAGTGGCTCCACCTGTGCGCGGTGGCTCCACCTGTGCACGGTGGCCCCATCTGTGCACGGTGGTCCCACCTGTGCACGGTGGCTCCACCTGTGCACGGTGGCCCCATCTGTGCACGGTGGCCCCACCTGTGTGCGGTGGCTCCATCTGTGCACAGTGGCTCCACCTGTGCGCGGTGGCTCCACCTGTGCGCGGTGGCTCCATCTGTGCACAGTGGCTCCACCTGTGCGCAGTGGCTCCATCTGTGCACAGTGGCTCCACCTGTGCGCGGTGGCTCCACCTGTGCGCGGTGGCTCCACCTGTGCACGGTGGCCCCATCTGTGCCCGGTGGCCCCACCTGTGCGCGGTGGCTCCACCTGTGCACGGTGGCCCCATCTGTGCCCGGTGGCCCCACCTGTGCGCGGTGGCTCCACCTGTGCGCGGTGGCTCCACCTGTGCACGGTGGCCCCATCTGTGCCCGGTGGCCCCACCTGTGCGCGGTGGCTCCACCTGTGCACGGTGGCCCCATCTGTGCCCGGTGGCCCCACCTGTGCGCGGTGGCTCCACCTGTGCGCGGTGGCCCCATCTCTGTGCGGGGGCTACACCAGTACGTGGTGGCACCACTTGTGCGCGGTGGCTCAACCTGTGCGCGGTGGCTCCACCTGTGCGCGGTGGCTCCACCTGTGCGCAATGGCTCTTGTGACCACGCCTCGAGGGAGGGCGTGTCCTCAGCACATAGGAGCAGGAGATCCTCCAGCCAATCACATCGGGACATGCAGCGCGTTGTTTTGGGGCTTGGAGAGGGACTCCTAGTGCCAGACAGCTTTGCCTCAGGATTAGGGTCTGAACACCACCGCATCCCTGTCATGGCCACCTCCCAGGACACAAGTCCCAAAAAAAGAAGTGGGGGATTAACCTAGTTAGGCAGTATGCAAGTGACATCAGAGCACATGACATCACTGCGTGTGACATCATGGTACGTGACATCATGGCACGTGACATCACGGTGCGCAACATTACGGCGCATGACATCACGGTGCACAACATCACACACGTCATCACAGGAATTGACATCATAGAGAGTGGCACCACAAGCCACGACTTCACAGGAAGTGGCATCACAAGAAGTCACATTACATCTAAAGCCCTCTCATATATGTTTAGCAGGTCTATCATGTGTACGTTTGAGCGCATTGCTCTCCATGTGGGACTGGAGGAACGGGAAGCAGGCCCAACTCACCAATCACAATGCTGCAATGCAGAGTTGTGATTGGTAAGCACCCAGGCTCCCCTGACCAATCACAAGGCTGCAGTGCGGCATTGTGATTGGTCTGAGTGTCCTGGTTTGACGCTCAGCTAGGAAATAGGGCCCAGGCATGTTCTCCACGAAGGCTGTAATGCAGCCTGCGTGGCGAACAGGGAAAGTGCGTATGACTGGTTTGGGTGGTGTGAGGGGGCTTGGTTCCATGTTCCAGCATGGAGCGTGGAGCGTGTGGTGTTCTGATGGAGTCAGTTGGCTCAAGTCTCCGATGGATGGGGTTGAATTAATAAAGCCTCACCTGTTTAATCCTCATATCCAGTGGACTTTATTACACTGGCGACGATCGCGTGCAGACAAAGGATTACTCGACCCCAACATTGGGAGGCAGGAAGGAAGAACGGAACGAGCTGGAGAAGCAGAGAGAAGGGAAACAAAGTGAGGCAGTGTCGCAGAGAAGTGAAATCTGCTTACATTGGAAGCGGATCACTGCGGGCGTTGTGCGGTGCGCAAAAAAAGAAAGGTCGACCACACCGTCATTGCGCACTTAGGAGTGGGCAAACCACCCGATCCCTGTCCTGCTCCGAGAGCAGAGTAGCACCACCCACTCACCCAATAAGCAGCACAAAGCATAAAATGATAATATTTCAAAGTTGCTATCATGTTAGTTTTCTTCTTCGCACTGCTTAAAAGCAGTGGGGCTACGCTCCTCCGCCATAGCGAATGAGCCGCCACTGCATCAAACCATGTCTATCCGAGAGAGAGGCCGGTCCTTTGCATTCGGGTCAGAAGGACTTGTGGAATTCTGGATTATCGAGGGCAAGTACTGCTGAACAAACAAAACTGGACTCGCCCTAATCCAGGTAAAGCTCTATGGGCTCGCCTCCCGCATCCGGCCCCTATGCTTTGGTACTGGCAGGAGGACCCCCCCCCCCCAAGGGAATCACAACCACAATCCTGGGTGGAGTCATGCAACACAACTGTTGACTGGCTCTTGAAGCATAAACACTTGAATGCAATGAGCATAAGCAAGATAATAATGGTGTGAAGGGTGGGATGGTCGGACGAAGAGAGATATAGTCGGGATTGTAAGGTGGTGAACTTTCGCAGACCACAACGTGCAAGAAACATGCTGAGATCACAGCAGATCCCTGGCTGCAATGACACCAATAGGTGTTAACTCTCATCAGGACATTTTTACAAACCCAAAGTGCAGGGAGCCCCACTGAGTTCCCTAAACCGTTGCACTCTGTAATAGGTTCAAAGTCCTAGGCGACCTTGATGGGTCAGACTGACAGGGGACTATACCTGAAGGCAGGAACGCAACAACATCGGAACCATTAGAGGAATTGGCCCATTTCGATGTCCCTCCATCTCGGGAAATACTTTGGGTTTTGGAGATTGTATATTGAGGATTCTGAGTTGGAATGTGGCAGGCCTTCAATCTAAGATCATGATACCCAAATGGCTATCCTTTATAAAATAGTGTGATTTACTTGTGTGCCAAGAAACTTGGTGACGTGGGTTATTATCTAATCATTTTGAATGTCACCGTATCCCAGCGATTCCTTCCCAGGGAGGACGCGCATCGGGGGACGTGCCATCTGGATAAATCTCTCTGCTGTGGTTTGTGAAAAGACATTTGAGACTCAAAATGACAATTTCCAGGTTTGAGTTACAAGACGGGACCAATTTTGCATCTAATCAACTTTTACAATGATTTTAGAAAAAATGTTGCAAATATCAAATTTCCAATTTTATTTGATTACATTTAGGGCCAGATGTAGGTAAGACTCAGTTTGTGGTTCTGAAAAATATGGATCCGTAATAGTACCGGACTCGAGAATAAAAACTTCGTCGAAATAGGACGAATTTGGTATCAAAAGACCGGAAATGACGAGTACATCAAGCACGTATATTTTCAGTATATTCGAGTGACAATTTCACCTCGAAATCGTCATTTACCTTCTGAACCCTTAGTTGCATGTTGCCCTCTACATAGGCCTTAATCCAGTCGAATTTGATTCCACAAGGACACGTACTCCTTAATCGACTTCTTCCTGACCCCAGTACAAGTTAGAACCATTGCCCCAGGCCAAGCTCGTTAGGTCAGTTCCCTCCCAGTGACCAAGCAAGATAGTATCTAGGCCCAACCGGCCATAAAGCCATTTCAGCACGCACACCTGCCATATCTCGCTCACATCTTTCTTCCCTCCTTTCTCCTCACTTATTTTATGGTGGGGAGGTGACCATTTTTATTAGGGGTCCAGCGATATCTGATGAAATGTTGGGCCTTGCCGGATGATTTGTTATGGGCAGCACGACGTGAAATATGTACATGTCATCATGACTCTGCTTTCTTTTTGTAATCAGTAACCATAAATGAAATACCGCGCACCCAAGGAATGTTTCGCCAAAGGGTAAATGTTGTGTATAAGAAGAGAAGCCTAACTTTGTGAAAGTGTGCAGTCTCCTGAATATACTTGTATCGTACTTCTAGGACCCTGTCACCTTGGTTGCAGCCAATAAACTAATCTTTGACTTCACCTGGAAGACTCTGAAGTTTCTGTGGGTCTGACTCAGGAGAACCCGAGGTCTTTGGTGTGTTGATCCCCTGGCACCGCTGGGTTACCGGTTCGGTACCGGTTCCTAAAAACCCAGTACCTCATTTGGCGCCCAGCGTTGGAGCGATTCCAGTGGTACCAATCAGCCTGAAGATCGTGAGGAGCTTCGTGTGAAAATTCCGGAGGAGGGCCCACCACCTCATCGACCCCTGCATGTCGACGTGGTCCGAAGGTCTGTACTACGAGGTTCCCCGCTTCCCGACGGCTACAAGGACTGCTGCCCTGGCTATCGCCCTGATGTTGGACCCTTGACATTTTCGGTAGAGCGAAACGCTGAGACGAGTCTTCCGGTGAAGCCATCGATAATTTTCAGTTAAGTATAAGTGGAGCGTCTCCTAGTCCTTAGTTGGACTTACTTTGTGATATCTTAGAGATACATAAAGGTTTTTATTGGTTCTTGCAAGTACCATAACCGAAGGACTCGTGTTTTCACGAGCAATATCGTAATCGATAACTCCTTTGAAGTTCTGGAACTAGACTAGAGAGAAAGGATGCCTAGTCTTAGACTCGGGAATTTGTTTTGTCTTGGTAATAATAATAGGGACTCCCGATTGGAGGACTCATGTCCGGTTCCTCCAGTTGGAACTCCGACTTACGAGCTGTACGCTAAACATGGGGTAGGCCCCATCGTTTACAACGAGGTATGGATTAAATACACTAGGAAAGATGATGTTCTAAAATGGCCCCAATATGGTAGCTTTGATTCTGAAATCTTAGACAACCTTGAAGTTAAACTATTCAAAAATAAAGCCCGGCCGGCGATGTTTGACTCTTTCCGCATATGGCGCAAAGAAGCCAAACAAAAAGAAATTAAATTAGCTAAGAAAAATAAGAGAGAAGAAGGACTTTCAGTAATACAAGCTGCCGTGCAGTTTAAAGATAATGAGGAAGAGCAGATGAATGAACAACTGCACAGGCAACGTAAAATGGCAATAGATAAGTGCTATCCAGTTTTGCCGTCTTTTCAGCAAGGGAAAGCAAAAGAGAGTGAAAAAGACCAATTAATGTCGCAATTGTTAACTTCGCCACCGCCCTATGCGCAGAATGCTACAGCACCCCCACAACCTTTAGTTGCACAAGCTGCGCCTCTGGCTTTTCCACAGCACCCACCAGCTGTTCTTCAGCTGACTCCTACTTCTTCGGTGCAGCCTCCTCCAGGCCCACCGACCACTTCTGTTTCTCCTGTGTTTTCTACGATCTTGCCTACTGTACTTTCTACAAATGCCCCTTCTATGATTTTGCCTAGTACCACATCTATTATTCCTCATACCTCTTCTGCCATCTCTGCATCCGCTTTACCTCACCCCGTTCTTTCATCTGTTTGTTCTTCCGTTTCACCTTCCCTTCGGCAGAAAATGGCCAGTACTGTTACTAATCTTCTTTTACCACTTTTCGGGTCGCCTGCTACGACCCCTAACATAGGAAGAAGACAGTTGCGAAGTCAACTGCCCGATTATCAAGAGAGAGATTCCCTGAATAATTTAGCTCGGAAATGGGTCATGGACACTGCAAAATATGATTTACAGTCTGTCATGGAAGTTTTCCATCAATGGGAAACAGCGACACAGAGATATGTGTTCGAACAGATGTGTGTTTTTCTTTGCGAAGATTTAGAAGACAATGATCAGGATTGCCTCCCACAAGAGATGTGTCGTATAAGGTTTAAGTTTAGTCTGGGTATGATTGTAGGTCCCGATGTGGAAGAAGCAGTTGAAATGCTATTATCACATCGAAGTAAGGGAAGTAGTTCTGGGTCACCATCAGAATCTAGTGCATCTAGTAGGAAAAAGGCACGACAATACCCTATGAGAGAAGTTCCGCCACAGTGGAGAGAGGGTGACGCGACAGCTGTCCCACCTGTCCTGCCCCACTTTCACCGAGTATGGGTACATGTTCCATGGAAGCGAGCAGAAGTTTTAGCACTCAAACAAACACTACCAGATCCGCGTAAAAATCCTGCAGGCTACTATAAAGAATTGTCGCAAACTGCTGGATCATGTATTATGAATTTAGCCGATATCGATATGTTATTCGGGAACGTCGTTCCACAGCCTTTATGGGGAAAAATTCGTCATGAAGATCATGACCAGGAATTAGGTGACACGTGGGCTAATATTACTGTTGCAGATGCACGACAAGTTGGTGGTGCAAAACCTGAGCCCCTGATAGCGGAACTACCTGGTAGGATAGTAGATTACATGAAGACAATAATGCCTGCGATACGTGTAAATTGGGATAAGTTATCTGCATGCAAGCAAAAGAAAGAAGAAACTGTTTCAGATTTCTTCACCAGATTTGAAGAAACATTCATTGACCACAGCGGTCAAGATATGACCACAGAAGGAGGTCAGAGATTGTTTGTCGATAAATTTGTGCACAATCTGCTCCCAGACTTGTGTAAGAAATTGAAAGATTCAGATAGCTCTTGGGCAGTCTCATCTTCAGCCCAGATATTAGCTACCGCACAGTACTACGAGAATAGAGACAAGGATGAGAAAGATAAAGTAGAGAAGAAAACTAGAGAACTCAAAACGAAGGTTTTGCTACAGCAAGCATATCCTCCACGTGGTGGTGGTAATAAAAATAATAATGGTCCGAATCACTACCGGAACACTTTTCAGCAGCCGCAGAGAAACTTGCAGAGATTCGATTACAATCAAACCCGCGTAGGTCCCAATCAGTGTTTGTACTGCAAACAAGAAGGTCATTACAAATATGACTGTCCTGCCCTGCCGCAACGTACAAATGAGTTTTCTGGTGTACGAGGTCGTGGTAGTCAGCAAGCGCCCAGAGGTAGAGGGCGTGGAAACACCCCTCAGGACACACGTCCCCTTCCACCACAAAACTCTATGAACAGGTTTGACCAGCAAAATAACGTATCTGACAGGACAGCTCAATACTACGTCGATGAGTATTACACAGAAAATGAGCAGTGGGAGAATAATGATTGCTAGGACAGCCTTAGACGAAGAGAGGGAGTTGTTTCAGTTCCAGTAGATCAGAGTGGACCTTACGTTGAGGTGATTACATCGGGTGTGTCAGAACCTTTTCTGTTGGATACTGGTGCTACAAAGAGTTCTATTATGCACTCCAAACTCCCTGGCGCACCTTTGTCTGGCGAAATGAACGTTTCCGTAGGTTTTTCTGGCGCCCCGGTTAGAAATCCGATTTCTAACCCTTTATCTCTTTCTGTTGGTCCTTGTGAATTCGAAGCACCCCTTATTTTGACAACAGGTTGTGGTGAAAATTTGCTAGGATTAGATTTGCTAAAAAGATTGCATGCGACTTTGTACTGTTCTCCCTCAGGAGTACAACTGACTTTAGGTAAGAAAGTGGTTTCTCCCATATATTTGTCGAGAAATACGCTTCCAACAGAATTGACACTTCTTCCGGATATTCTTTGGGCTACTGGTCCGAATGATGTAGGTCTTTTAGAAATTCCACCATATGTTGTAACATTGAAGTCGAATGTCAAAATGCCACGAATTCCCCAATACAGAATATCCAATGAGGGCGAAAAAGCTTTGCTAGCGATTGTTTACGAGTTGATTGAGAAAGACGTAATTGAGGAAACACGAGGAAATGTTTGCAATAGTCCTGTTCTGCCTGTTTTAAAACGAACGGACCCTTCTCAGCCACCTGTGTATAGATTTGTGATTGATCTTAGGGAAGTAAATAAGATAGTGGTGCCACAATTCCCAGTTGTCCCCGACATTACAACATTATTGACTATGATTCCAGCATCCGCATCCTGGTTTTCGGTGATTGACCTGAAGAATGCTTTCTTCAGTATCCCGATTGCTGAGGAAAGCAGGGATATTTTTTCCTTCAGTTTAGGTGGTCGCAGTTTCCGCTTTAAACGCGCTCCTCAAGGCTACTGTGAAAGCCCCTCAATATACAGTCAAGCTCTGAAAAGTCAGCTTGACGCAATGGTTTTGCCCGAAGGTTCCACTCTCGTACAGTACGTGGATGATTTGCTCATAGCTGCGGATACTGAGAAAATATGTAAAATGGCCACATTGGCACTACTGCGTCATCTATGTGATCTACATCACAAGGTGTCACTTTCCAAGCTTCAATATTGTCGACAAGAAGTGACCTACTTAGGTCATATCTTATCGAAGGAGGGAAGGAAACTGACCCCAGAAAGAATTCAGGCAATAGCAAAATTAAATGTGCCAAGAACTCAGAGAGAAGTACGCGCTTTCTTGGGCATTACATCGTACTGTAGACAGTGGATCCCAAATTTTTCGTTATTAGCCAAACCCTTATTGGCACTAACGTGTACAAATACACCCAATCCCATTCCTTGGTCCGATGAGTGTCAGAAAAGTTTTCTCGAATTACGCACAGCATTATGTTCGGCCCCTGTGTTAAGTAACCCCAACTACAGTAAACCTTTCACATTATACGTCCACGAGAAGGAGGGTTGTGCATTGTCCGTGCTGACTCAGTTATACGGAGATAGACAGCGGCCATGCGCCTATTTTTCGTCAACTTTGGATCCGGTAGCACGAGCATTGCCAAGTTGTTTAAGGGCCACAGCAGCAGCAGCTGTTTCTATTCGACAGTCGGCAGGTCTAGTAATGAATAATACACTAATCGTGATGGTTCCGCATGCAGTAGACACATTGTTAAATAGGACTAAGACACAGCACTTAACTAGTGCTCGACTGTCCAGTTATGAATTGACGCTACTAGCAAGCCATGTGCACATCAAAAGGTGCAGTACTCTGAACATAGCCACATTGTTACCAATTGCTGAGGAATCGGATGCTTCAGAACAGCACGATTGTTTCCTCAGAACGGAGGAGGAGACCAAAGGGAGAGTTGATCTATTCGATACTCCTCTCGCCGAATGTGATGGTACATTATGGGTGGATGGGTCATGCTTTAAACTCCCAAATGGTAATGTGACTACAGCATATGCTGTCACAACTCTGCACACAATCGCTGAAACTGCGCGAATACCACATGGTTCGGCTCAAGCTGCCGAACTCGTGGCGTTAACGAGAGCATGTGTGTTATCAAAAGGAATGAAAGTGACTGTCTATACCGACAGTCAGTATGCTTTTGGAGTGGCTCACAGTTTTGGTCGATTGTGGAGAGAACGTGGGTTCCTGACTTCGCATGGAGCTAAGATTCAGCACGGTCAGTTGGTGAATGAGCTTCTTGAATCACTGACGTTGCCCCTGAAAGTAGCAGTTGTAAAATGTAGGGCACACAAGAAAGTGATCGATGATGTTGGTCGTGGAAATGCATTTGCTGATGAAACTGCTAAAGAAACGGCAAAGAATATGATGAGCCGAATGTATGTTGCGAGCCCAGAAAGATGGACTGGTGATGTTGGAATATGTGAAGACACGATAGAAAGTGTGAAGTCCATCCAAGCTGAGGCCACGGAGAAAGAGTTAAGCATGTGGAAAGAAAGTACAGGGAGAATGGATGTAAATGGTTGTTGGATTGAATCGACAGAGCAACAAAGATGGATGTTACCCGATGCATATGTGCCTGCAGTGGTTACAATGGCTCATGGGATGGCCCATATTAGCGCGAAAGGGATTTGCGAGTTGTTGGCCCCAGTGTGGAAGAATTCAGGGATTCCCAAGTGTGCAGAGAATGTTGTCAAGAATTGCATGGTATGTCTGAAACACAATCCTGGTAGGGGAACCCCAACTCCAGCTGGTCATTTCGCACCTCCTACGTATCCGTTCGAGGTTTTGCAGCTAGATTTCATACACATGGAGAGGTGCAACAACTTAAAATATGTGCTCGTGGTTGTTTGCGCCTTCTCAAGGTGGGTAGAAGCCTATCCCCTAAGGGACAATACTGCCTTGTCCACAGCGAAAGCCCTTGTGAAAGAGTTCTTCCCCAGGTTCGGAATGCCTAGAATGGTCTGGTCGGACAACGGAAGTGAATTTGTGGGTTGTGTGATGAAACGAGTGTGTGAAGGGTTAGGCATTAGTCAGAAGTTCCACGCTGCAAATCACCCCCAATCAGCTGGATTAGTGGAATGTTACAATGGCACGCTTAAACTTAAATTGGCCAAAATCCAAGCGAGCACGGGTCTTAAATGGCCCGACGCTCTGCCCTTAGCACTCCTATCCACCAGAATGACTGTGCATTCGCGAATGAAACTCAGCCCCTATGAAATAATCTTTGGTCGGCCAGCCAACATATGGGGAGTGCCTAGGCCCACGAAGTTTAGCGAGCTGCAACACCCCATTTTGCTCGACTATCTGTATGAATTGACGGCTAAATTACGTGTTTTATATCAACAGGTCCACAACACCTTGCCTCCGATCTCTGAGACACCAGGTCACTCCATTGACCCTGGCTCCTGGGTTCTGGTCAAGAATTTCCAGAGGACAAGAAACGACCAGCCCAGATGGACTGGACCACACCTCGTCCTCCTGTCTACAAGGTCGACCGTTAAAGTGGAGGGGAAGGCCAATTGGGTCCACGGGATCCATTGTAAGAAAATACCTTTCCCTCTGCCACATGACCGATGGGTCCGGACAGGAGGCACTGACTCAAAGCGCACAACTGATGAACGCGTAAAAGAAGCTAAACGCGATTGTGACAGTAAGGACATTTTTCAAGAAACTACGCTGCCATCGGAACAATTGAACTCTGTGGAACCTGAGCTACTATTTCCGGACCAGACAGCACCCGGGAAAAGACGCTACCCTTTACGACCGAGAAAAACAGACTAAAGTAAAAGTGATCTATTTTTTTGATCCGAGAGAAAAACCTGTGGACTAATAAAATAATAAGTTTTTCCTTCCAAAATGCTATTATGAAAATGCAGATTCTCCCATCTAGGTAACTTGCTTATTTTTGTTTTTTTTGAACCGCCATCCGGGTTCCGCTGCTAGGGTCGCGGTTGATTAAAGACTTTTGGGTGCAGCTGACAACAATAGGTTGCTGGTTCCAGTTGGTCGAAGGGAGCCACCCTAGACTGACGGAAGCATCCTTTAGCAGAAACAACCTACCGCCGCGGGCAGCACCTTAGAGAGGATGGAGTTTCCTGATGTGGAGAGAACTGCCAGACAAATGAACTTTAAACAGAGGCTTTTGAAAACAATGAGAAAGAAAATTTTTATAATGATGTGTATTTTTATGATATTTAGCGTAATGGTGTTTTTGATAAGCTATGTTTTATTCTCTTCTCATATGACATTCACGCCTACTACACCACCCATACCTCCCCCTACTGTTTCCTCTCATTCTTTCCACTCTTTGCCTGACCACGAATCAAATAGGAGATTAGAGTTCATTAATAACTCCTTCGTTCAGCTATTACACCAACACCAACTTGTAATGAACACAACCAACTGTTGGGTGTGTGGTCTCATGCCCCACACCACGGATAGAGGTATCCCCTATTTGGTCCTGCCCTTTAGTCGCAATGGGTCAGTATGGGCATATAGGACAATGTTCATATATGCACGGGAAATCCAACCCCTACGTTCTGTAAAAGACAACCTCAAGACTAGCGCCCTAGTGAAAGGTATAGTTGACATGATCAAGGAAGTGACTTCTTACGAAGATACCCCGGATGATGAGATACTTGCATATGTAGGTTGGAATGTGACCGGATATGGCACTACATTAAGTGAGAAACAGCAAGCCAAGAGATCGTCCCCTATCTGGATCGTACCCCATCAGGGTCACCTGTGTCTGCAAGGTATTGGTAGGAATCCCAGAGCTCAGCTAGGGAAGAGTGTCTGCACAGAAACGTATGTTTCTGGATCTCAGACTTCCCCTGCCTTTTTAGCCGCAAAGGGTACTTATTTCATCTGCCACGATAGAGCCTATACATGGTTGCCCCCTGACTTCTCGGGCTCATGTTTTGTTTCATTCCTGTTACCCCCCACCTACACAGCAGCGGCGGATTACCATCGGACAAGGGTAGTTAGAGGTGTTTTGAGTAAAGAAGACACTGCGGGTCAAGAATTTGGTGACTTCGCAATGGGTATTCTGCCGTTCTGGGGAGCCATGGTTAACAGCAGAAACATAAGGCAATTGACAAGGGTAGTTGAATCCACCGTGATTGAGACTGCCGGTGCCCTTAGTAACCTGACTGCTGAGCTCCAGTCGGATCGACTGATGACCCTTCAGAACCGGGTCGCTTTGGATGTAATACTTGCGGACCGGGGTGGAGTATGCAAAATTGATCCAGTCCAGTTGTTGCATTTTTATTCCAGATAATGCTCCAACAGTGTACAGGGCCATCTCCAAACTACATAAGATTTCCGAATCTATTCATGTGGATAAAGGAGATTGGTCATTAATGGGATGGTTCTGGGGGCTGATATCTGCCTGGGGATGGAAAATTCTGATGGTCATTGGGATGGTCTTAGCCATTCTTTTCCTGTTCTGTCTATGCATACAGTGTGCTCCTGCAATATGTGGCCTCTGTGCTACATCATGTGTAAGGAAGCCTGTGTCAAGACACGAACTCAGCACTAGAATGATGTTGCAGCAACACCTCAATGACTTTAGGAATATAGATCTGGACTCAGATTAACATGAGGATAGATTAATTGCCTATGTAAGGGCAAAAGGAGGGTCTGTGGTTCTGAAAAACATGGATCCGTAATAGTACCGGACTCGAGAATAAAAACTTCGTCGAAATAGGACGAATTTGGTATCAAAAGACCGGAAATGACGAGTACATCAAGCACATGTATTTTCAGTATATTCGAGTGACAATTTCACCTCGAAATCGTCATTTACCTTCTGAACCCTCAGTTGCATGTTGCCCTCTACATAGGCCTTAATCCAGTCGAATTTGATTCCACAAGGACACGTACTCCTTAATCGACTTCTTCCTGACCCCAGTTCAAGTTAGAACCATTGCCCCAGGCCAAGCTCGTTAGGTCAGTTCCCTCCCAGTGGCCAAGCAAGATAGTATCTAGGCCCAACCGGCCATAAAGCCATTTCAGCACGCACACCTGCCATATCTCGCTCACATCTTTCTTCACTCCTTCTCCTCACTTATTTTATGGTGGGGAGGTGACCATTTTTATTAGGGGTCCAGCGATATCTGATGAAATGTTGGGCCTTGCCGGATGATTTGTTATGGGCAGCACGACGTGAAATATGTACATGTCTTCATGACTCTGCTTTCTTTTTGTAATCAGTAACCATAAATGAAATACCGCGCACCCAAGGAATGTTTCGCCAAAGGGTAAATGTTGTGTATAAGAAGAGAAGCCTAACTTTGTGAAAGTGTGCAGTCTCCTGAATATACTTGTATCGTACTTCTAGGACCCTGTCACCTTGGTTGCAGCCAATAAACTAATCTTTGACTTCACCTGGCAGACTCTGAAGTTTCTGTGGGTCTGACTCAGGAGAACCCGAGGTCTTTGGTGTGTTGATCCCCTGGCACCGCTGGGTTACCGGTTCGGTACCGGTTCCTAAAAACCCAGTACCTCAAGTTACCGATTCTTAATTACCGAATTTTACCGATTCGGTAATTAAGAATCGGTAAATAAGAAGGGGGGACATGTAGGAGCATCCAGATGTTCCTTTTACCGAATCGGTAAAAATCTCTATTTACCGATTCGGTAAATACCGACCGGTAATGCCCATTCATTCCTATGGGCTTTGCAGCCCATAGGAATGAATGGGCATTACCGATTCGGTATTTACCGAATCGGTAAATACAGAATTCCACAAGGGTGCAGGGGGTGTCACTTTGACACCCTCTGGCACCCCCAAAAGAGGCTCGGTGCCATGTGGCAGGCATACCTGCCCTAAGGGCAGGTCTGCCTGTCATATGGCACAGGTGTGCATGCACACATGTGCATGCACACCGGAATCTGTATTTTACCATCAAATGTATTTGATGGTAAAATACAGATTCGGTAAGGGTTGTGGGACTCAGAAGAGTCCCACCTACATATCAAAATTATCGAATAGGTAAAAATACCGAATCGGTATTTTACAGATTCAGTAAATTTACCGATCGGTAAATTTACCGAATCTGTAAAATATGTGGCCCTACATACCATTTAGTAAATACCGGTCGGTAACGGCCGAAAATACCGATTTTCGGCCGTTACCGACCGACCGACCGACATCCGGCCCTTAATCATTGCAGAGTAATGTTGGCATTAACCCCTCCCCTGCGGGGCTAATTCCCCCGCTGTGCTGGGGGACGGGGGGCGCGCGCACCGCCCCGGTGCTTGTGACGAGCTCGGCTCGTCACGCTGCACGGTGGCGCTGTGCTCATGACGAGCGAGCTCCTCATGGCCACACCCGTTTCTGTCGAACGCTCAGCACAGCGTGGGAATTAGCCCCGCGTGTGAGCGCAGCGCGAGTCATGACGAGCTCAGCTCCTCATGAGCATGGGAGGGGTTAAAGGACAATTGGCAGGGTTTTGCCAAGCAGGAGATTTTAACGCAAGGCTTGTTACACACATTAATTCATTTAATACCCCAATAGAAAAACGAAATGTAAAAATTTAGAAAGACGCTGGTGGAAAAACTATGAGCCGGCAAAAAATATCCTTGTATAAACTAGCTCTGGACAACTATCACTCAATGTGTAACGCTGCTCAGGCTGAGCACGCCAATCACATTATTGCACATTCACAAAACTGCCCCAAAATGTTGTTTAAAGTAGTGGAGGAACTCTCTGGTGCCACCTGTCAACCCGAGCCTCCGGGTCTTGACTCCAAACAGTGCAATGATCTGGCGACATTTTTTTGTGGATAAAATTGATAAAATCTACTCCGAATTTTACAAACATACCACTACCACAATAAAACTGCAACTTAATTATTCTACTTCACCTTGTACCTCACAGGAAGTAGCTCAAGTCAGTAGCAACAGTCTACTAGACGAATGACTCCACTGGACATTCTTTCCTTCCCTAATATTTTTACGAGCATAAAGTCTGGCTCCCCACATGATCCGGTCCCCCCTATTGTGCTTCAAAAACTAGATCTCCCCATACTCACCACTATCATGGAGCTCCTTAACACATCACTCTAGGAAGCTAGGGTTCCTGCAGCCTGGAAACATGCGATGGTCCTACCCCTGCGCAAAAAAGCCAACGCTGATCCTGAGGTCCTCTCTAACTTCCGCCCTATTTCCCTGCTTCCCGTTCTCTCTAAGATCTTGGAAAAGCACATTAACCTCCATTTGACCAAGTTTGTTGAGGCACAAAACATCTTACATCCATCTCAATCGGGCTTTAGAGCCGGTTTCTTCACAGAATCGACACTACGGGGAGTTTCTGAAAATATTCGTCAACTAGTCGACAAAGGAGAGACGGTGGCACTTATCCTATTGTACAGCGTTTGACACTGTTTCCCACTTCTTGCTCCTAAAGATTCTCCATACTAAGGGCATCGGCAGTAAGGCACTCATGTGGCTTTCCAGCTTTCTATCAAACAGGACCTTTCAGGTCTTTTCCTCTACTGCTCATTCCCTGACTCAGGTGTCCCCGTATGGAGTCCCCCAGGGCTCCATTCTCAGTCCATTGCTCTTTAACATATATGTCAGCCCACTGGCTACGATAGCAGAGCAAGCAGGCCTAACTATTTACTCATAGGCTGATGACACCCAGCTTATCTTCTCGCTTTCCTCCAAGGAAACTTCAAAGTCACCCTCTCTCCAACCAGTGTTATTAAAGAATGCCAACTGGATGCACGCAAATAAACTTAAGCTAAATGGGGGAAAACAGAACTCCTCAACTTCGATAACAAAAAAACTCTCTGCAGCCCCCAACATTGGCCTCTGCATATGGGTGATCTTCCCCTTCCATCACAATCGGCGGCCAACCTTGGTGTCATTATTGACGACCAACTGTTGATGAAGCAGCAAGTTGCTTCAACTTGTTTTGCTATTCTAAAGTGGCTGAGGAAAATCAGGTGGATACTTCCCTCTGCCACTCAAAAAAACTGTAATCCATGCCTTAGTGGTATCCAGATTGGACTATGGTAACGTGCTCTATCTGGGTGCTGGCACGGAAGTGCTCCGCAAGCTTCAGGTAGTTCAAAACTCCGCTGCAATACTGCTCTGTCAGCTTCCTAGAACGGCTCCCAATTCTGGTGTACTTTGTGAACTTCACTGGCTGAGAATTGACAATCGCGCCAAATTTAAAGCCCTCTGCTATATGCGCAGAATAAACATGGGCTCAGCTTCCCACTATTTAAGTGCCTTGGTGCAACACTATCGCCCTTCACACTTACTTCGATCCTCGAAACAATTGACATTTCAGGTGCCCAGAATCAAACGAGCCAGAATGGGAGGAGGCTCTTTTGCCTTTCTGGCTCCCTCCCTATGGAACTCCCTTCCTATCCACTTATGTCATGAAAAGCAGTACCTCGAATTTCGCAAACATTTGAAAACCTGGCTTTTTAATCAGTAATTCCTGTGAATCCTCCTGCTGGCCCTTGCCTCTTGTCTTGCATTGTCCGTAGGCGCCGGAAAACCTCCGGGTAGCTGTGCGGCATGCAAATTTAATAAATAAAATAAATAAATAAATAAATAAACCATAGCTGCTTCAAATAATCCAGTAAACCCCCAAAACGGCTCCATTGTCAGAGCCGTGGGGCTGGTGCAGGCGCGTATCTTGGTCCGTGAGATCCAGGGGGTGTGACTCCCACATATCCCATCTAACAAGTGGGAAAAACCAACATAGGGGTAGCAGGCCCGATTCTGGGCCCCCAGACCCAAGTACCAAGCTAAGAATGCATTTATTTGGGGGGTGTCACACTCCAAACACCCCCTCTGAAGCTACACCGCTGAGCTGATCGTTTAATTGGCCTCCCAGGATTTAATCAATGTAATGGACATAGCGGTTCTTAAGGACAGTTTGATGCTTACCTTTAGGGGCTGAGGCTGCTCTTCTGCATTAGAATATTTCTATTTATCATCTAATTTGCTGCACAGGAACGTAGGGCCTGATTCACATTCCTAAACTTACTACCATTTTGGCATTCACAGAAGACACTTACTCATCAATGAGTAAATGCCTTCTGTGAACACCGAAATGAGTAAATGCCTTCTGTGAACACCGAAATGAGTAAATGCCTTCTGTGAACACCGAAATGAGTAAATGCCTTCGGTGAACACCGAAATGAGTAAATGCCTTCTGTGAACACCGAAATGAGTAAATGCCTTCTGTGAACACCGAAATGAGTAAATGCCTTCTGTGAACACCGATATGAGTAAATGCCTTCTGTGAACACCGAAATGAGTAAATGCCTTCTGTGAACACCGAAATGAGTAAATGCCTTCTGTGAACACCGAAATGAGTAAATGCCTTCTGTGAACACCGAAATGAGTAAATGCCTTCTGTGAACACCGATATGAGTAAATGCCTTCTGTGAACACCGAAATGAGTAAATGCCTTCTGTGAACACCGAAATGAGTAAATGCCTTCTGTGAACACCGATATGAGTAAATGCCTTCTGTGAACACCGAAATGAGTAAATGCCTTCTGTGAACACCGATATGAGTAAATGCCTTCTGTGAATACCGAAATGAGTAAGTGCCTTCTGTGAATACCGAAATGAGTAAGTGCCTTCTGTGAATACCGAAATGAGTAAGTGCCTTCTGTGAACACCGATATGAGTAAATGCCTTCTGTGAACACCGAAATGAGTAAATGCCTTCTGTGAATACCGAAATGAGTAAATGCCTTCTGTGAATACCAAAATGAGTAAGTGCCTTCTGTGAATACCGAAATGAGTAAATGCCTTCTGTGAATACCGAAATGAGTAAATGCCTTCTGTGAATACCAAAATGAGTAAGTGCCCTTCTGTGAATACCGAAATGAGTAAATGCCTTCTGTGAATACCGAAATGAGTAAATGCCTTCTGTGAATACCAAAATGAGTAAGTGCCCTTCTGTGAATACCAAAATGAGTAAGTGCCCTTCTGTGAATACCAAAATGAGTAAGTGCCTATCTGTGTATACCAAAATGAGTAAGTGCCTTCTGTGAATACCAAAATGAGTAAGTGCCCATCTATGTATACCAAAATGAGTAAGTGTCTTCTGTGAATACCAAAATGAGTAAATACCCATCTGTGTATACCAAAATGAGTAAGTGCCTTCTGTGAATACCAAAATGAGTAAGTGCCCTTCTGTGAATACCAAAATGAGTAAGTGCCCTTCTGTGAATACCAAAATGAGTAAGTGCCCTTCTGTGAATACCAAAATGAATAAGTGCCTATCTGTGTATACCAAAATGAGTAAGTGCCTTCTGTGAATACCAAAATGAGTAAGTGCCCTTGCCTTCTGTGAATACCGAAATGAGTAAGTGCCTTCTGTGAATACCAAAATGAGTAAGTGCCTTCTGTGAATACCAAAATGGTAGTAATTTTAGGATTTTGTTTTAAGTTAGTTCTGTGAATCGGGCCCCTAGTCCCATCAAACTATGGGGATCATAACACCATTGAGGTGGAACTTATATTGTCCTGTAAGTCGAAACCTAGAACGGAGTGTGGAACTAGACACTTTCAATTGTTTACTGGTGGTTTATGATTAATATGGAGAGAATAAGAAGCCGGCCAACTCTTTCATAAAATGATCACGGGGAATCGAAACCTGGTCGAGGTCTGTTCAGCTGAGAACGAAACAGAACACGAAGTGGTCGGAGCTTTCGCTCACCCTCGCTTAAACATAAGGAAACAGTATTATGACCATCTCGCACGTTTGTCACCAAGCCCAGGTGGTTCAATCATGAACGATCAGAGGCTAATCAGCAATTGCGTAAGGCACTCACAGCTAATCCAATGGACCCTCTGAATGGGGCACTCAGACGAAAGATATATAAAGAGGTTACCTCCAGGAGGAGAGGGCAGTGATACAACACCAATGGGGCACTCTGCTGTTACCCGCAGCCAGAACGAACTGCAAACTGTTCTGGGGCTGTATGCGCTATGAAGCGCACGAGTCTCCTAGCGACTCTGATTGGTTGTCACGTCACCCGTGGGTCATGGGCAGCACATGTTACTAGTATCTATGCTGCCACTCAGGCTTGGAGGGATTGCCCCATGGGGACCAATTTTAGGGAGATCCTGGTAACCCTGAGTGAGGTGGAAGATGCCAGAGTACTGGGTGTAGGCCCCCGGCCCGGATGGAGCACCAGCCGATCTCATGAAGCGCAGTCCTGAGTTCTGGGCACTTCTACCGGTGAATGTTTTCAATGGTCTTGCTCACGGGCGACCTCCCTCATAGGACCCCCTTTTAAAAAGGGCGATCGTTCACAGGCCCATTTCTTCAGTTGACACCACAGTAAGGATTCTTGGAAGCGTCGCCTGCCGTAGGAGTACGGAGGGGGCAGAGGAGACGTCTATTCTGCACGCTCGACAAATGGGTTCAGGAATCGAGTTGGTGAATTGGTTAAACTTGTGCTTGATTATTGGGAAATATCGCATAGTAAAACCCTCTCCTCTTCCTTATGTTTAGCCTGTATGTGCTCTGCTGGCGCTGGGCACAGGGCCCCTGGAGCTGCCCCTGTGGACCGACAGAGACTCGAGTCCACGGAGAGAGAGCAGGGGCAGGCTGGGGTGGCTGCACAAGAGCCCGACCCGCTGGCCTTGCCAATGCTTGCTTGATCTGTGGCACACGAGCTCCTGCGTAGAACACATCTGCGCTCCGGCAACATCTGTGTTTGTCTTTGAGTGTGCTTCGAGGAATGCGCCTCTTCCCAATCTGTGAAGCAGATGCGGCCCTCAGACACGGGCGATCAACATGTTTCCGTCCAGCGACGAGGAAGGAATGCGGGGCTGCTGCGGGGCGGCTGCGGGGCGGCGGCTGCGGGGCGGCGGCGGGGCTGCTGCGGGGCGGCGGCGGGGCTGCTGCGGGGCGGCGGCTGCGGGGCGGCTGCCTGAGGCATGAGGCACAGAGGAACGGGCCGCCTCTGGTGGAGCCGCCGCGCCGGGCATTCCTGCGGCGAGGCCTGGGCCTCCCCCCCGGGCGTGCCCCCCCACACCCCCCATAAGAGGGCAGGCTGGCACCTCCACACAGTGGCATTCCTTCAGCTGTCCCTGTACAGGCATGCCTGCATCGCTGAGGTGTACGAGAAGCGGGCCTGTGTCTGGCCTGAGCAGTGCATGGTGACGTCACTTCATATACAACCGCTTGTAGTTCACGCAGGCTGAATAATAACATAAAAATGTGAGATTGTAAAAAATACGTTCACCGAGAAGGCCATCTTGGTGCTGGATACGTTTACTGTTACCCAACAACATGGAACTTATTTTATCGACTTCAGAAGGATGTAAGGCTGAGTGGACCCTCTAGGATTTGAACCTGTGCCCATGAGGTCACAAACTTACCAGATAAGGGGGAGAAGGAATACATTTTACTTCACCTTCATCAAAGTAAATATCTACACACAAAAAAACGGCACAGCACCAGGAGGGACCAGATTGGTGGCGGCGTACCACGCTTGACGACTGTGTGACTACAGGGGGTCGCCCTCTGCTCTCGTGCCAATTCTAGCGATCGATTCAATAAACTCGATCTCAAATAAGAGTGAGTGTACTGGACCACACCACATAAAACAGGTGGAGTGACATTGAGTATCCTTAGATACTAGGGGTAGATCAGCAGAAAGGGAATTTAGCATGAGGATCCGATAGTCCTGATGAAGGCCGGTAGAGACGTGGATTCTGGCAGAAACATGTCGACCTCTATGCAGAACAGAGGGGTGTAGAGTGCATAATACACTCACTTCACCACCATCCGGGGGTATGAATAACCTTTTATAATCCTGACAAGGGAATCCAGAAATAAAATAGTTATTAGGATATCCCTTAGTTAGTTTTAAGATTCGCTATCTGCACCGTTTTTCGATTCTCTTTTCCTTTTCTATTGGTTTGTATTGTCTCCCCCACCCTACTGCTCCACCTCAAGCGTTGGTCTGGGCTGAGGCGTTGCAGCAGCCCTATGATGAAGTATGACGCAATACGTTGTGGGTGAGGGCCGTTTTTACAAAGTTTATCTGCCAGATTCATCAAAGACCCGTTTTCCGAGTCTTTAATAGCGATTCATAAGGAATCGCTATTAAGGACTTGCAAAACGGGATTCATGTACGAATTGCAAAAAATATTGCGATTCCTACATGTTCCTTATTTGCGATTAGCAAATTGCTAATCGCAAATAAGGAATAACTCCCCATGCATTCCTATGGGCCTACAGGCCCATAGGAATGCATGGGGAGTTATTCCTTATTTGCGAATATCAATTTGCTAATCGCAAACAAGGATGCAATTTCAAGGGTGCAGGGGTGTCCAAAGGACACCCTGTAGCACCCCTGAAATGTGAATTTACGCTGATGTTGTGCACACACATGTCCAAAGGACATGTGTGTGTGTGTAACATGCAACTTAGAAAAATGCATTAAAATGCATTTTTCTAAGTTTTCGCTATTTACCACGAGGTTTGACTTCGTGGTAAATAGCGGTCCTAAATTGCGAATTCACAATTTTTAAATGTTTCATGAATAGCATTTAAGGAATCTCTAATAGAGATTCCTTAAATGCTAATCCTCGCAAATTTGCGAATTCTTTATTAGCGATTTTTGCATTTGGAATCTGGCCCTTTTGCGAGCGCATTTCGCTTGATGAATCTGGCTGAAAGTGCTTTCGCTACACTGTATAATAGATTGTAACTTGATAAAAATGTCAACTTTAAGCTACAGTATTTTTTGTGTGTGTGTGTGTGTGTGTGTAGATACCATGAGGTCTCACACAGGCCCCGGCAGTGGCGGCATTAGTCCAGTGAGCCCCCAGACCCGGCTTGTAATAATCCCCATTTACTGCTTGACTCTCTTACACTCACTTGAGACCAAGCGGCCGAGTGTCACGTCCAGCGCCCAGCGCTGCCCAGTCCTCAGCAGTAAACCAGCGGGGTCGGACGTGTTCTACAAACTTTCAAGGTTTTCCGTAACTGGAGACCGAAAAAAGGCAAACAACGGCTATATATCGTCTATACGTTCGAATTACGTGCCCAATCAGATTCGAGACTGAAGATCCTTAAAAAGACTTCCGATCTGCACAAACGAAGGCGCGGACCTTGTCTATTGACGCCACCCACGTCATTAATGCCCATAACAAGGCCATTGAAAATCTTTTTGCGGTGACATATGGTCCATGAGAAGCTAGGCCGACAGAATTATTGATCAAAACAGCAATTCAAGACATCTTTTAGTGAAACCCACGAAACCTTTTGCTGTCCTGTACCGGATTATAAATAAATTGACCGTTTTTGGAAAATATTTTTTTATATGCAATAAGAAAAGAGACATTCAAATATTGTGGTCTTGAGAAAGGTGGTGCGTGCCCAGCAACTCACCGAAACGCGTCAACGCTTCCGTCATATTAAATTCAAGGGACTATATGTTTGGGATATTGATGATTCTTACCCAACAGTGATTATAAATCCTAATGAATTAATAATCTAGGATGTTTCCACAGTGATTCACCTATTATTGTCTCTTTTTGGTTTTTAATTGTTTTTATGAAATATTTGCGAAATTATTGAGATGATCTATATAGTTGATTATGTTTTTATATGTGTTTTATGATTGTATTGAATACATTGATATATTTTTTCTAATTTTTTTTTTTTTTTCAGTTTCTTTGTGCTTAAATTCACAGTTGGCAGTGGGTGTATCATTTGATATTATATTTGAGTTGTGGTGAGAATGAGAGTATGATTGATATCTAAACCAAGGCAAATTCTTTGATTACACTGGTTGTGTTGGCACCCTGTTCCTTGGATAGTTGGGGCCACTCCCTTTTTATTTTCATATCACACACCAACTGAACAGGCGCAGACTAACTAAAGAGATCGGCCACACGCCGCTGGCCAACGGAGGGTTTTAATCCAGTCCACCACTGCGGGTCCCAACATGCTACACACTGCAACCACTTCGTGACATCTCACAAAGACCGTCATATCTGGGACACTCCATGGTGAAGCTATGGGGGTTATAAATTGTCTTCATCATCATCAGATGGGATGATATTAACAAGGTCCACCCTCTTACGCTTAAGACAAAACAACTGCGGGTACGTCCATCACCCAGTACGGAGCCGGTCCACCTTCCAATAAATCTAAATGCAAACAGTAATAACATCGGCTGAAACATGGCAGGATGCTGGGGCGATGGTGAGAGAACATACCCATGGATGCTTTGGCGGGAAACATCCTTTACCCCACAGTCCAAACAAAAACCTGCCTTTACAACACAGTCACTACTCCGACTGCGACGTTACGCTGGGATCCTTAACCACACATGTCATTAGAACGACCTGCCTTTAGAACGCAGTCAGTTCCCCAACTATGATGTTACCACAAGTTCCTTTAGCACACAAGTAGTTACAACGATGTGTCTTTAGAACGCAGTCACTACAACCAACTGCGACGTTACCATGCGTTCCTTTACCACGCAAGTCATTATAACAGTCTGCCTTTGTAACGCAGTCACTACTCGACTGCGATGTTACCACGCGTTCCTTTACTACGCAAGTCGTTAAAATGAACTGCCTTACAATGCAGTCACTTCCCAACTGCGACGTTACCATGCGTTCCTTTACCACGCAGGTCGTTACAACGATCTGCCTTTGGAACGCAGTCTCTATCCTGACTGCGACATACCATGCGTTCTTTCAGCCCACAATAACTGGCTTTAGGGGGTGCATTGTTGGGCTGGTGTTGGCTTTTAAGTCAACACGTTCCCTACTGTTGCGTAGACTGGAGTTTGAATAGTAATGTATAGTATTCCAAAGCCCTGCGCCCCCACAGCAGCTGGAGCTGCACGCGGAAGCCATGGCGCACCATTATAGAACACATGCACAGAGCTCTGTTTAGCAAGTCCCGCCCACAGCCGCGGTCAGAATTCTAGTGGTGCAAAATGAAAATGTAAGCAGGGAAAATAGTCAAATGCACTTGGAGTTTCTCATTTTTTCAGTTCAGTTTCCATTATGCTGCAATTAGCAGGCCTAGTACTTTCCATAATTCTCCGGCTTGTGCACTCTGCCTTGTAAAGCAGCACAGAAGCTATTGACAGTGTGCTCTAGAAGCAGAACCCGAATTAACCTTCAGTGTTATAAGCACACAGCACACTGTTACAACCACTGGATGATGTCACCAGTGATGTCATTGAACATGTCTTGAGTCATGCAATATGTGAGGTCACTGGAAAGTTCCATTAGGATTTGTCAAACAGTGCCAAAGTTATTATCAAAACAAAAAACACTTTTCCTATGGAAGCCCTAACTATACCTACACAGTGGCAACAACCACTGTGTAATCTATAAAGGCCCCCAGTAAACCCCATCTCCCCCAGAAATCGGTCAGTTTATTATTTTTAAGGAGGAGGATATGGTGCTCCACTCCCAAGCCATAGAATGGCCCAGGTGACTCCATCTCCTGGGATCCGTGCATGCAATGTCCCAGGTACCCCACCCCTGGGACACTCTCTTGTTCTCTATCCACAAGACCGTGGCAGGGGTACACAAAGCTAACTCCCTGCTCGCGCACTTCTGAGCAGGGAACATAGATTTGTTCCCACCAGGCAAGAACAGAAGTAAAAGCTGCTTCTGTCAGCAGGAAGCAAAGCAGTATAGCCGGCTCTGATCAGCACCCAGGAGGGGTGCTGGCTTAGGAGTCGGCAAGAAGCGAAGCGGCATAGCCAGCTCCCGTCAGCACCCAGGAGGGGTGCTGGCTTAGGAGTCGGCAGGAAGGAAAGCTGCATAGCCGGCTCCCGTCAGCACCCCTCATCGGCAGGAAGCAAAGCTGCATAGCCGGCTCCCGTCAGCACCCCTCATCGGCAGGAAGCAAAGCTGCATAGCCGGCTCCCGTCAGCACCCAGGAGGGGTGCTGGCTCAGGAGTCGGCAGGAAGCGAAGCAGCATAGCCGGCTCCCGTCAGCGCCCTGGAGGGGTGCTGGCTTAGGAGTCGGCAGGAAGCGAAGCGGCATAGCCGGCTCCCGTCAGCACCCAGGAGGGGTGCTGGCTTAGGAGTCGGCAGGAAGCAAAGCTGCATAGCCGGCTCCCGTCAGCACCCAGGAGGGGTGCTGGCTTAGGAGTCGGCAGGAAGCGAAGCAGCATAGCCGGCTCCCGTCAGCACCCAGGAGGGGTGCTGGCTTAGGAGTCGGCAGGAAGGGAAGCATCATAGCCGGCTCCCGTCAGCACCCAGGAGGGGTGCTGGCTCAGGAGTCGGCAGGAAGCAAAGCTGCATAGCCGGCTCCCGTCAGCACCCAGGAGGGGTGCTGGCTTAGGAGTCGGCAGGAAGCGAAGCAGCATAGCCGGCTCCCGTCAGCACCCAGGAGGGGTGCTGGCTTAGGAGTCGGCAGGAAGGGAAGCAGCATAGTTGGCTCCCGTCAGCACCCCTCATCGGCAGGAAGCAAAGCTGCATAGCCGGCTCCCGTCAGCACCCCTCATCGGCAGGAAGCAAAGCTGCATAGCCGGCTCCCGTCAGCACCCAGGAGGGGTGCTGGCTTAGGAGTCGGCAGGAAGCGAAGCGACATAGCCGGCTCCCGTCAGCACTCAGGAGGGGTGCTGGCTTAGGAGTCGGCAGGAAGCGAAGCGACATAGCCGGCTCGCGTCAGCACCCAGGAGGGGTGCTGGCTTAGGAGTCGTCAGGAAGCGAAGCTGCATAGCCGGCTCCCGTCAGCACCCAGGAGGGGTGCTGGCTTAGGAGTCGGCAGGAGGCGAAGCAGCATAGCTGGCTCCCATCAGCACCCAGTTGGGATGCTGCTTAGGAGTCGACAGGGCCACATGGGCTTTGGGCCTCCCCATGCAGCCCACAACATAATGTCAAGTTGTTCATGCCCCGGGTGGGACCTGGGCACCCACAAAACCGACAAAAGTAATTGCAAAGCAGCACAGGGGTAGGCCCCCGCACTGCTATTTTAAAAAAAAACAACTTACTGTAGATGCCCCGATGGGACGGGGGACCCAGAATATGTAATAAAAAAAAAAATATATATATATAGTCGCCCCTCTTTAGTATTGACGTGGAGAGAAAACTGATAAACTATTTACTGCTCCCTCCCAGGAGCGCACCATAATGCCCCGTGTAGGCTTTGTTGGTAGATATTGATGATGCCGTGGTGCCCCATGGAGGGGCAAGGGCGCCACCATCAATTTATCAAAGTGTTCTGGGTGGGGGCTGCAAGGAGCGCAGCAGCCCCCAGGATAGTTTAAAAAAACACTGTAAGTCTCCTTGGTTATTGCATGCACGACCCCAGACGAGCTTGCCACCGTTTCCAAAGCACTCGGCGTTGAGCTGTAAACTCTTCATCTGGAGTGCTAGGACCCCTTGTGGTTGGTTTGTGGTTCTGAAAATCTGGACCCTGTTGTTATCCCGATATCGAGGTCCAATACCCGTGTCACAAAATATCAACGTACCATGACGAATTTGGTGTCCACGAACCGATAATGATTAGGACATCATTCCTATACATTTGCGTCATAATCGAGGGTCGCCAACGACCCTAAATCGTAGTTTCCGTCCCGACCCCTTAGACTCCATTTTGTGAACGACATCCATCTTACGTCTTGCCCTCATGATAAGTCAATTAAAGGTCGAGCTTGATCTAAAAGGACACGTCCACCTTCCCTGACTTCCCCCTGACCTGTCCCAACTGACTCCATTGCCTTTAGCCAAACCTGTTTGGGCAGCCCCTCGCCCAGTGGCCAAATACGATAGCATCAATACATAACATTCCTCAAACCATTCACTACATACAGACCATGCTTTCTACAAACATGCACCTGTCCATACTCCTTGTTTATGGCCAGTTTTATGACTGGGTGGTTCCTTCCTTTATTGATGTTACATCGATATCTGATGGGAGTTCCGGGTCTGGCTGGGTAATCTATCACGAACTGGACATCTATAATGTGGGCTTGCTTACATGGCTTCACTCTTTGTATTATTATAGAAATATGTTTACAGCCGTATCATAAACTCAAGAATTCTTGCTTGCAGCTATTATTTCTGTATATAAGGAGAAGGCTGGTTCTGTAAAAACGAACAGTCTCCTGAGAACACATGACCCGTGCTTGTCGTGCTTCTAGGACACCTGTTACTTGGTAGCTATCAATAAAACTTGATCTCTGACTGCGACTAGAAGACTCCGTGTTTCTGTGGTCCGAAACAAGGGGGAACTCAGAGGTCTTCGGGTGTTATTCCCTGGCACCACCGGGTTCCTAAAAACCCGGCACCTCAGTTGGCGCCCAACTCGGGGCGGTATCAAGCGGCGACGGTCCAAGCCAGATGTTCGTGAGGAGCTTCGTGTGAAAATTCCGGAGGACGGCCAGCCACTTCAGCGACCCCTGTATGTCGACGTGGTTCCGAAGGTCTTTGCTGCGAGGTTCCCCGCGTCCCGACGGCTACGAAGGACTGCTGCCCTGACTATCGCCTTGTTTTGGACCCAGTGATCCTTGGTAGAGCGAAACGATAGACGAGTCTTCTAGCGACGTCACAGATCTTCAAATACTTCAGTTAAGTATAAGTGGAGCGTCTCCCAGTCCTTAGTTTGTCCTTAGTTTTTGGTATCCTTGAGATACGACTTGATTTGGTACTTGCAAGCCCCAAAGCCGAAGGACTCGTTTTTTCACGAGAAATATCGTAATAGATAATCTTTTGAAGTTTGAAGCTAGACTAGTGAGCGAAGATGCCTGGTTTTAGCAGACTTGGAAACTTGTTTTGTCTTGGTTGTAGTAAGGACTCCCGATTAGAGGATTCCTGTCCGGTTCCTCCGATTGGAACTCCAACGTATGAGCTCTATGTGAAGCATGGCGTAGGTCCTATCGCATATAATGAAGTGTGGATAAAATACACCCGTAAGGATGGTGTTTTAAAATGGTCCCAATATGGTAGTTTCGACTCAGAAATTTTAGATAATCTAGAGGTCAAATTGTTCAAGAAGAAAGCCCGGCCGGCGATGTTTGACTCTTTCCGTTTATGGCGTAAAGAGGCCAAACAAAAGCAAATTAAATTAGAAAAGAAAAATAAGAGAGAAAGAGGTATTTCAGTAATGCAAGCCGTGATAAAATTTAAAGACAATGAAGAAGAACAAATAAGTGAGCAGTTGCACAGGCAACGTAAAATGGCAATAGATAAATGCTATCCTGTTTTACAACCTCCTCAGCAAGAAACAATAAAAGAAAGTGAAAAAGATCCATTAATGGCACATCTGCTAAGTTCGCCACCGCCCTATGCACAAAATGCCACAGCACCTCCGCAACCTTTAGTTGCACCTCTGGTAGCTGTTATGCCGGCTCCTTTACAGCACTCACCAGCTGCTCTTCAACTGGCTTCTATTTCTCTGGTGCAGCCTCCTCAAGGCTCACCGATTACATCTATTTCTCCTACTGTTCCTCCTACCACTTCGCCTAGCACACCTTCTATTTCTTCTGATACTCGCTCTACGAATGCTTCTGTTCCTACTTTGCGTGACTCTGTTCTGCCACCAGTTATTCCTCCGCTTTCACCTTTCGTCTGGCATAAAATGGCCAGCATTGCTACTAACATTCCTTCACCACTTTTTCGGTCGCCTAAAACGACCCCTAATACGGTACCAAGACAATTACGAAGCCAAATGCCTGATTATCAAGAGAGGGAATCACTGAATAAGTTAGCACGGAATTGGGCAATGGATACAGCGAGATATGATGTAGAGTCCGTCGTGAACGTCTTCCGTCAATGGGATGAACCGACGCAAAGATATGTTTTTGAACAGATGTGTGTTTTTCTGTGTGAGGATTTGGAAGATAATGGTCCAGAGAGCAACGCTCGAGAGTTGTGCAATGTACGATTTAAATTTGGGGAAGGCATGATCATAGGTCCCGATGTCGAAAAAGCAGTTGGGATATTATTATCATATCGAAGTACGAGTGGTAATTCTGGGTCATCATCTGAATGTGGTACGTCTAGTAGGAAGAGAGCGAGACAGTACCCCATGAGAGAGGTTCCTCCGGTTTGGAGGGAAGGTGATGCGAATGCGAATCCACCGATTCTGCCTCATTTCCAGCGTGTATGGGTACATGTTCCCTGGAAAAGATCGGAAGTGTTGGCACTCAAGCAGTCACTACCTGACCCTCGTAAAAACCCGACTGGGTATTATAAGGAGTTATCGCAAACTGCAAGCTCATGTATAATGAATTTAGCGGATGTAGACATGTTGTTTGGGAACGTTGTTCCACATCCTTTATGGAGCAAAATCCGTCATACGGATCACGATCAGGAACTAGGTGACTCGTGGGCGAACATTGCGACTACAGATGCTAGACAAGTCGGTGGTTTTAAACCTGAGCCGTTAATAGCTGAACTTCCCGGTAGGATTATAGCGTACATGAAAACAATAATGCCTGAAGTGCGCGTAAACTGGGACAAGCTATCCGCATGTAAGCAAAAGAAAGATGAGAATGTGTCTGACTTCTTTACGAGATTTGAGGAAACTTTCACCGATCATAGTGGTCAAGATATGGCTACCGAGGGTGGCCAAAGATTGTTTGTAGACAAGTTCGTACATAATTTGCTTCCTGAACTATGTAACAAACGGAAAGATTCGGAGAGTGCTTGGGCTGTCTCTACTTCGGCGCAGATTTTAGCTACAGCCCAGTACTATGAAAATAGGCGTAAAGACAAGCTAGATAAAGCAGATAAGAAGACGAAAGATTTGGAAACTAAGGTTCTTCTCCAGCAGGCCTATCCGCCTCGCACGGCTAGTCAGCCCAATTATCAACAACAACAGCAGTATTCGAGAAACGCGCAAGGAAACGAGTTTTCCCATCAGCGTCCTACGTATGGCCCGAATCAATGTGCGTATTGCAAGGAAGAGGGTCATTTTAAAGGTAATTGTCCGGCCCTTGCGCGGCGTTTAAACGGTTCTTCAGGTGTAAGGGGAAGAGGTGTTCAGCATGCCCCTAGAGGTAGGGGCCGTGTAAATCTCACTCAGAATACGACTTCTTTTCCGCCTCAGAATTCCATGAACAGCTTTGACCAACAGAATAATGCATCGTCCAAGTCAGCCCAGTACTATGCTGACGACTATTACACCAAACACGAAAATGAGGGTAATGATTGCTAGGACAGCCATGGACAAAGAGAGGGAGTTGTTTCAGTTCCAGTAGATCAGAATGGACCTTATGTCGAGGTGATTACCTCAGGAGTGTCAGAGCCATTTCTGCTGGATACTGGTGCTACAAAAAGTTCTATTATGCACTCGAAACTTCCTGGCGCACCTTTGTCTGGCGAAATGAATGTCTCAGTAGGTTTCTCTGGCGCCCCTGTTAGAAACCCGATCTCTAGTCCTATATCCCTTTCTGTTGGCCCATGCGAATTAGAAGCACCCCTCATTTTGACGACAGGTTGCGGTGAAAACTTGTTAGGTTTGGATTTACTAAAAAGGTTGTATGCGACTTTGTACTGTTCCCCCTTGGGAGTACAACTCACTTTAGGCAAGAAGGTCGTTTCTCAAATGTATCTGTCAAAGGAAAATACTCCAACTGAATTTTTATCACTTCCTGATATACTTTGGGCCAATGGTTCTAATGATGTAGGTCGTTTGGAGATAGCACCGTATGTCATAACTTTGAAAGCCAACGTTAGGTTGCCACGTATTCCCCAATATAAGATATCTGGTGAATGTGAAAGAGCGTTATTGACGATTGTTTATGACCTGATTGATAAAGACGTCATTAAAGAAACAACAGGAAATGTTTGTAACAGTCCAGTTTTGCCCGTCTTAAAACGTACTGATCCTTCACAACCGCCTGTATACAGGTTCGTGATCGACCTCAGAGAAGTGAATAAGATAGTTATCCCACAGTTTCCAGTTGTCCCCGACATTACTGCTTTATTGACAATGGTTCCAGCTTCAGCAAATTGGTTCTCGGTGATCGACTTGAAGAACGCTTTCTTCAGCATCCCGATTGCCGAGGAGAGTAGAGATCTTTTCGGTTTCAATTTAGGAGGACGAAGCTTCCGCTTCAAGTGCGCTCCTCAAGGCTACTGCGAAAGCCCATCCATATTCAGTCAGGCCCTGAAAACACAACTAGACACCATTGTTCTACCAGATGGGTCAACTCTGATTCAGTATGTCGACGATCTGCTGATCGCCGCAGACACTGAAGAAATTTGCAAACAAGCTACACTGTCATTGTTGCGTCACTTATGTGACATGAAGCACAAAGTCTTTCTTTCCAAACTACAATTTTGCCGACAAGAAGTAACCTACCTAGGTCACATCTTATCGAAGGAGGGAAGGAGACTGACGCCAGAAAGAATACAGGCAATAGCAGAACTGAGTGCCCCAAAGACACAGAGAGAGGTTCGAGCCTTCTTGGGCATTACATCGTACTGTAGGCAATGGATACCGAATTTCTCACTACTAGCTAAACCCTTGCTGGCGCTACTCTGTAAAGACACGCCCAATCCTATGCCCTGGTCTGAAGATTGTCAGACGAGTTTCTACGAGTTGCGTGATGCATTGTGTTCGGCTCCCGTGTTGGGAAACCCCAACTACAGTAAGCCTTTTACATTATACGTCCATGAGAAGGAAGGTTGTGCATTATCAGTCTTAACACAACACTTTGGGGACAAACAGCGCCCATGCGCGTATTTTTCGGAAACTCTAGACCCTGTGGCTAAAGCCCTACCAAGTTGTCTGAGGGCTACCGCAGCAGCAGCTGTCTGCATTCGACAGTCTGCTGGATTAGTCATGAATAATACTCTGATCGTTATGGTTCCACATGCAGTAGACATTTTGCTAAACAGGACGAAGACACAACATCTTACTAGCGCTCGACTAGCGAGTTACGAACTTACACTGTTAGCAAGTCACATCCACATAAAGAGGTGTGATACACTGAACCCCGCAACGTTATTACCCATTCCGACAGAAACAGACAAGATTGATAAACATGACTGCTGCTTTAGGACAGAAGAAGAGACAAAAGGGAGAGTAGACTTACAGGACACTCCCCTTCTTGAATGCAATGACACTTTATGGGTTGATGGTTCATGTTTCAAGTTGCCGAATGGTGACACGACTGCAGCATATGCCGTAACAACATTACACACCATTATAGAGACCGCGCGCATTTCCCATAATTCTGCACAAGCGGCAGAACTTATTGCACTTACCAGAGCATGTGTGTTAGCAAAAGGAAAGCGAGTGAATGTCTACACTGACAGCCAGTACGCCTTTGGTGTGGCTCACAGTTTTGGGAGATTGTGGCGAGAACGTGGTTTCCTTACATCACATGGTGCAAAGATACAACATGGTCAGCTAGTTAATGAACTCCTTGAGTCACTGACCTTGCCCCTACAAGTTGCCGTTATGAAATGCAGTGCACACAAAAAGATTCAGGATGATGTTGGCCGCGGGAATGCATTTGCAGACGAGGTTGCAAAAGAGACTGCAGGGAACACAATGAGTCGGATGTATGTTGCGGGTCCCGCTAGATGGATTGCTGATGTGGAAATGTGCGAAGACACCATTGAAAGCGTGAAATCTATACAAGCCGAGGCAACTGAGAAAGAGTTGAATGAGTGGAGAGAAAGTAAGGGTAGACTAGATGCGAATGGTTGTTGGGTCGAATTGTCAGAACACCAGCGATGGCTATTACCTAACGCATATGTACTTGCAGTAGTAACAATGGCTCACGGCATTGCGCACATCAGTTCGAAAGGAATATGTAAACTATTGGCCCCAGTATGGCAGAATAGCAATATCCCGAAATATGCAGAGAATGTGGTCAGAAACTGTATGGTATGTTTAAAGTACAATCCCGGTAGGGGAACCCCAACTCCAGCTGGTCATTTTGCACCTCCAACGTATCCGTTCGAGGTTTTGCAGCTCGATTTCATCCACATGGAGAGGTGCAACAATCTAAAGTATGTGCTCGTTGTTGTTTGCGCCTTTTCCAGGTGGGTGGAAGCGTACCCCCTTAAGGACAATACCGCCTTGACAACTGCCAAAGCCCTTGTCAAAGAGTTCTTCCCTAGATTTGGTATGCCTAGAATTGTCTGGAGTGATAATGGAAGTGAATTCATAGGACGCGTGATGAAGAGAGTGTGTGAGTGTCTAGGCATACACCAGAAGTTCCACGCTGCAAATCACCCCCAATCAGCTGGATTAGTAGAGTGCTACAATGGCACGTTGAAACTCAAGCTAGCCAAGATCCAAGCCAGTACAGGTCTTAAATGGCCTGACGCCTTGCCCCTAGCACTCTTGTCAACGAGAATGACTGTCCATTCCAGATTAGGACTTAGCCCTCACGAGATAGTGTTTGGCCGCCCAGCCAACGTCTGGGGCGTGCCAAGACCAAAGAAACTCAGCAAAATAGAACACCCTGTACTGCTTGACTATTTGTGCGAATTGACAGCTAAATTACGTGTTTTACACCAACAGGTTCACAGTTCCTCTCCACCAGCCTCTGACGATCCAGGTCACTCCATCACACCCGGCACGTGGGTCCTGGTGCGGAACTTCTAGCGCACAAACAACGGACAGCCGAGGTGGACCGGACCATACCTGGTACTTCTTTCCACGAGGTCCGCTGTTCGGGTGGAAGGCAAAAAGAACTGGGTGCACGGAACCCATTGTAAACGGGTCCCTCTGCCCCTTCCATACGACCGGTGGGTCAATAAAGGACTTGCCGACTCTGAAACAGAATCCATACCTCGTTTCATCCCTTTCAGCGATGCACGTTTAAAAGAGACTGGCGCCGAAAAGGAGAGTGATCGTATTTTGCAAGGACTTGTGCCACCGTCTATGCAGTTGGACACTACCGAACCTGAGACATTGTTTGAAGACACTTCCGTACCTGGGAAACGACGGTACAACTTGAGATCTAACCCCAGAGACTAATAAAAGAGCAAACTAATGTGATTTCTTTTCCCCTAAGAACTATTTTTTGATTTTTCAGCTCTCTCGTCCCAGGGAACTAGCTCATTTTTGATTTTCGAACCGCCATCCGGTTCTGCTGCTAGGGTCGCGGTTGAAGTCTGGGGAGTGCAACTGGGGACGTTTTAGGTCAACGGTTCTGGTTGGTCCAAGGGAGTTACCCCGGACTGAACAGAGCGCACTCCCTGGGAGAACCAACCTACCACCGCGGGCAGCAAGTAGAGGATGAAGTTTCCAAGGGTAGAGAGACCTGCCAGATTCACGAACTTTGAAAGACAATTGTGTACAATACTGTCCAGAAGAAGATTTTTAATAATATGTGTTTTAATGCTGTGTGGCATAGTAATGTTCTTGACTGGTTATGCTCTATTCGTATTTCAAGTTTCCTTATTCCAAAATGACACCCGGCCAACGCCTCCTCCCACTCTCTCTACACACTCCTTTCACCATCTACCTGAACACGAGCCTGCCAGAAGACTCGAATTTGTAAATAACTCATTTATTCAACTCCTACACCAACACCAGTCCATAATGAACACATCAAACTGTTGGATATGCGGACTCATGCCGCACACGACCGATAAGGGTATCCCATACTTCATCCTGCCATTCAGTTATTATGGTTCTCTGTGGGCTTTCCAGACCATGTTCCTGTTCGCCCTAGAACCATACCCAACCGGTTCCATTGAAAGTGATTCTAACAACAAGGCACTAGTGGCAGGGATAAGAAACATGAGTAGAGAGTTCAACACATATCTAACGATCCCCAAAGATGAACTCACTCCATACACTCGTTGGAACGTAACTAAATATTTATTATTTATTTTATTTATTTTGAGAGTTTTATACAGCGCGAACAAGATCTTTGCAGATATCAGAGCGCTTTACAAGTAAAAATACAAAGTAAAAATACAAGGTAAAGAAGCGTATATACAAAGTAATATATGAGGTAATTAGGTACAAGGTGCTAGTTACATGGGTAGGTCAAAGGACATGAGGTAGGTCACAGGTGTGGTAGTGTAGGTACACTGAGTATAGACAAACAATTGTGTCAATAGCATAAAGTGCAATAACAAGGAGAACAATATACATAATCAACCAGGTGCATCAAACATTATAACAAAATACAAAGATTGAGCGTATACAATTACGTAATTTCGATAATACAGGGTACAGATTCATGTGATACTCATGTGACATTCATAGTGATACGTAGAATAGATCATGTGTATTTTGCCATGAGGATCGCTTTAACTTCATTCTTAAAGATTGTGTTGGAGGAGATGAGCCTTGTTTCAGGAGGGAGTGAGTTCCAGATCCTGGGTGCCATACCTGAAAAGGAGCGTTTATACGTTTTTTCCTTCCGAAATCTTCGAGGTTTCAGCAAAAGATTGCTTGTGCTCCTAGTAGTTCGGGAGCCACCCGAAATTGTCAACTTTTGAGTGAGGTAGGCGGGTGAATTCAGATGCACAGCCTTGTGTGTCATGCATGCGATTTTCAGTTGAATTCTGGCTTCAAAAGGTAGCCAGTTCAGTGATTTAAAGTCCGGGGAGATATGCAAGTGTTTTTTTGAGCCTGTGACGAGTCTCGCTGCGGCGTTAAGGGACGCTCTTAGGGGTGCCGTTGTAGTTAGGGGGAGCCCGCAGAGGGCGGTGCTACCGTATTCTATGTGCGGGATGACTATAGATTGTACTGCAGTTTGGAAGTCTTTGGCCGGAAGGAAGGGTTTACGTTTTCTCAGGGTATTGATTTGGAAGTTCGCTCCTTTGGTTGCCTTGCTGATGTGCTGCTGCATGTTGAGATTGGTGTCAAGTGTTATGCCTAAAGATTTTGCTGAGTCTACTACGATGGGCTGTACATTTAGAGCCGTTAATTGCTTAAGCCATGTTTGAGCCGTGGATATTTTAGCGGGAGGTGAGATCAGGAGGAACTCGGTCTTCAGAGCATTGAGTTTGAGGTGATTCTCTGCAAGCCAGGATTGGGTGTTTTTGATCGTGGTGTTCAGCAGCATGATGTCCTTGGGAGATTGTATTTTGAGATAAAGTTGGGTGTCGTCGGCATACATGTGAAAGTGCACATTAGAAGCCTGTAGCAACGTGGTGAGAGGTTCCATAACTAGGTTGAACAGTGTTGGGGAGAGGGAGGATCCTTGAGGGACGCCTAGCGATAAAGGTACCGGAGAGGACAGCAGGTTGTTGCTTTTGATTCTTTGTGTCCGGTTGTGTAGAAATGAGGTGAACCACTTTAGAACAGTCCCAGATATGCCCATTCTTGTGTTTAACAGTTCGAGTAAGTTCTCATGTTTAACTGTATCGAATGCTGAGGAGAGATCCAGAAGGATAAGGAGACAGGTATCGTTTTGGTCTAGGATTTGGAGGGCATCGTCCACTATGTGAGTCATGGCAGTTTCGGTACTGTGCCCTGCTCGGAAGCCTGACTGATGAGCGTTTAGGAGATCAAACTTATCTATGTGTTTAGTCAGTTGTAGTTGTACGCATTTTTCCAACAGTTTAGCGAGAGTGGGAATGTTTGTAATAGGGCAGTAATTGTTTAGATCAGTGGGGTCTGCTGTTGTTTTTTTTAGTAGCGGTGTGACTTGCCCTACTTTGAGGGCGTTGGGGATGGATCCTTGTTGAAGAGAGCTATTGATAATCTTAGACCAGAGTGGGAGAAGCCAAGGGGAAAAGTCTTTTACAGCGTTAGCAGGAAGGGGGTCAGAGAGGTGATTGGAGGGTTTCAAGGCGCTGAGCAGTCTGCCAATTTCTTCTACGGAGTAAGTGTCAAAGGATGACCAAGTAGCATTGTTCTTTGGTTGAGGTATTGCTGTGTCGGGGGTTGGAGTACAGGATAGCGTCATTGAGGAGATCGCTTCTTATTCTCTCAGTTTTTTGGATAAAGAAGGCCGAGAAGTCTTCGCAGGAAGGAGTAACGACCATGGAGCTGATTGTCCGGGGATGCTCTTTGGATTGTGTTCTGACCAACTCAAACAGCCTTCTTGGACGGTTTTTAGCCTGGGCGAGCTGGAGGCTGAAGAAGTCTCTTTTTGAGCGTTTTATTTTCCTGAAGTAGGCGTTTCTCTGTTTCTTTAGACTTTTTAGGTGCACTGCAGAAGGGGCTGACCTCCAGGTGCGCTCTGCCATTCGCATCGCCCTTCTATCCTCATTGAGGCTTCCGTCATACCATGGGTTGGAAGTCTTCTTGGACGAGACTCTTTTCAGTTGCATGGGCGCCACCTCATCGATTATTGTGGACATAGTATTGAGATAGAAGTCAGTCAGAAGTTGAACGTCTGTATCGCCGGGAGGGGGAAGTAGCCTATTGCAGCTGTTAGGTGGTAGGGTGTTTGGGTTGAGTTTCTTCCAGTCTCTTTTCCACACTTTGTGCTTAGGTGGTTGAACTGAGTTAAGTCTGGTTTTTTCCTTGATGATGAAGGAGACAATATGGTGATCTGACCAGTCACAAGGTTGGATTGACTCCAGTTGAATAGCGCCCTCTTTGGAGATGATGAGGTCAAGGGTAGAACCTCTCTTATGGGTCGGGCTGTTGCATATTTGGTTGAGATCAAGTGCGTTGAGAAAGCTTTTGAGGCTGTTTACCACTGTGTCACTGTTGTCATTCCAGTGGAGATTGAAGTCGCCAAGGAAAATTTGGGTGTGCTGTCGTCCTGAGTTGGCTGTAATTGTATCCATGAGTTGTTGGACGAAGGAGAGATTGTCCCCAGGTGGGTGGTATATAATGTGTAGTGAGCATACAGGTTTGCTTTCGCTGTTGATATCAAGGCAGAGGTATTCACAGGAAGTAAGAGAGGAGACGGTCACTTTGGAGACTGAGAGGTTGCTTCTGTAGATGCAGGCAATTCCACCGCCTATCTTTTTGTCCCTGTCAAGTCTAATAATACAGTAGTTGGGAGGGACTAGGATATCCAGTATAGGTGTGGAGGAATCAGACAGCCATGTTTCAGTCAGAATGGCTAGGTCCAGTTCCAGGGACATGATGAGGTCGGCGACCTCCATAGAATGTCTTTGGGCCGATCTGCAGTTGAGAAGTATGCATTTAAGGCTAGGGGTGCAAAGGGTGGAGGATGATTCCAAACCGAGGGGTACATTGGTGAGGTTGTTGGGGACAGCGCCTCTGTTGTTATCCTTTTGGTGCCTGAGGTGGTTGGATATAATCGTTGGGATGGACATGTTGTTGGTAGCTAGTGGCTTTTGGGGAGCCGGGTCGTAAGAGTGGAGAAGGGTGTGTACGTCAAGGTCAGAGATCGTGTTGGTGGTGCGTCTGGGGCGATTGGTGGTATTGCAAGAGGGGGTAGAAGTCCAATGTGGGGAAAGATGTGTGATGAGGCGAGTAGGAGGTGTGGAGGAAGTGTTGTAAGGTGTAGAAGAAGGAGGAGTATTGCGCTTGGTAGTACTGAGATTGCAATTGTTATTGCGACTGTTGGTATTGCGAGGGGGGATAGAGGTCCGGTGTGTGGAGTGTTGTGTGGTAGGGTGGGTAGGCGGTGAGGGGGACGTGGTGTTAGGTGCGGTAGGGGTGGTGATGGGGGGGGGGGTGCCTGATGGGGTGTGTGAAGAGCAACTCTTTAATGGAGTGAAATTCTTCTTTCAATTGGAGAAGGGTGGACATAATAATATCCAAGGTGATGATGGGCGCGGTGTTGGGGGAGGGTACTGGCGCTGAACCGACGAGTACGTTGACAGGGGGCAGTCCGGGTGGAGAGGCGGAGCTGATGTGGGTGTTGGGGGCGTTAGCGAGAGGATAGGTGTTATTGGGAGGCGCATCCGTGCTAGGGGGGGAAGGGAATAAGGGGGCGATGTGAAGGCTGGCTGTTGTGGGGGAGGAGGTGGAATATTGAGGAGTGAGCGAGGGGGGTGGGAGGTTGAGGGAGGGATGCAGGCTAGGCGTGGCGGGAGTGCTAAGTGTGGGGGGGGCGGAAGTCAGAGAGAGAGTCATGTTGTGTGGGGTGCCATTGGGGGAGGAGGGGTGCTCTGAGAAAAAATGTGCGGGGGAAGGTACGGGAGTGCAGAGTGTGGGGGGGAGACAGGAGGATGAGCGGAGGTACGGGGGTTAGTAGGGGGGCTGGGAAAGCGAGTGGTGTGTGGAGGGACCAGGTCTATGTCTGTGTATGAGGGGCGGGGAGGGTTAGCTGAGACGGGCAGGTGATTGATTGTGGAGCAGGGTGTGAAGGTGAGGTGCGTGTCTTCTTGTTGCTGACCTGGGGTAGGAGAGTTAAGGGTGGGAGCTATGACGTTAGGCGAGGTAGGACAGGGGGTGATATGCGTGTAAGTCCGAGGATTGGAAAGGTGCTCTTTGAGAGAGGGGAACATGTTGTCGAGTAGTTCCAGGTTCCTGTCTGTTGCTTGAATTAAGACAATCCCGTTGTTGTATATAGTGACGGTGGTTCTGCCTGGGAGGAGTTGGGACGATGTGATGGAGAGTGTTAGGCCATGAGCGGAGGTGGAGACGGTGAATAGGGTGAGGAACACTTTTTTCCATTGCGCTCTACGTGTGGTGTGGAAAATGATGTCGGTGTTCAAGGGTCCATTGACTGATGAGAAGTAGGTGTCGGCAAAGGGTGTTTCTGGGTGAGACCTAAGGAAGTCGTGTTTAAAGCGTTTAGTAGCTTTTTTGGTGAGCACGGGAGGGTAGTTTATTTTATATGTGTGTTTGCCGCTGAGCTCCATGTTGGTATGGTGGCAGTATAGCGCAGGGGTTGGTGAACCCTAGTGATATGCCGGAGCAAGATGCACATGCAAACACAGCAGGTTATCAGGATCAGGGATGGCACTAGCGGGCAGAAAATACACTAGTGAGACGACAGGCAAATGTGCAGTAGATGCATTACATGAAGGATAGGTAAAGTGAATACAGGTGAGTACAGGTAATGCAGTGCGGTTGCAGAGTTGTGTAAAGTGGTAGTGCAGAGTACAATTGGAGGAATAGTTCCGGGACACTATAGACCACCAACTGGTGCAGGATGCAGCATTGCGCAAAGTAGTGCAGAGTATACTTGGAGGAGTAGTTTTGATAAAAAATAATATAGCCCTACACTATATGAGGTAGCAGACGGTGAATTACCGGGGATAACAGTGAGAAATGGGTGCAGGTTGCAGAATTATGTAGAGTAGTGCAGAGTACAATTGGAGGAATAGTTCTGATAAACTATAAATCTATAGATAAAATATACAAATATAGAAATAAACAGCAGAATACACATGCAAACAGTCGGTTACAAGACACAGATAGGTGTGCGTCAGAGTAAAGTAGTTGGGGTTTACCTGAGTAAGAGTCAGACAGCAAAGAAATCCCGCCCAGTTTGGATAGTACCCCACCGAGGTCACCTATGTTTACAAGGTATTGGTAGGGATCCCAAAGCACAATTAGGAAAGAGCATATCCACGGAAACATATGTGTTCGCTTCTCGAACTTCCCCTATACTCTTAGCAGCCAAAGGCACGTATTTCGTCTGCCACGACCAAGCATATACATGGTTGCCCCCTGACTTCTCAGGCACGTGTTTCATCTCATTTCTGCTGCCTCCCACCTACACGGCCCGAGCAGATTACCATCGGACAAGGACAGCTAGAGGTGTCGTGAGTAACGACGACACCGCGGGTCAGGAATTCGCTGACTTCGTAAAGGGTTTTCTGCCATTTTGGGGGCCTATGGTGAACAGCAGGAATATTCGCCAGTTATCTAGGATAGTCGAAGCCGCCGTGATTACAACGGCCGGAGCACTTGGCAATTTGACGACCGAGCTTCAGTCGGATCGACTTATGACCCTTCAGAACCGAGTTGCCCTAGATATCATACTCGCCGATCGTGGTGGTGTGTGTAGAGTGATCCAATCTAGTTGTTGCATTTTCATCCCTGATAACGCAGCGACAGTGTACCAAGCCATCTCTAAACTACACAAAATATCTGGTTCCCTTCACGTGGAAAAAGGAGATTGGTCCTTGCTAGGGTGGTTCTGGGGACTGATCACTGCCTGGGGATGGAAAACACTGATCTTCATTGGGATGATCTTAGCACTTCTGTTTATGTTCTGCCTGTGTGTACAGTGCGCTCCTGCACTCTGTGGCCTCTGTGCTACTTCATGTTTACGGAAGCCTGTGTCAAAGGACGAACTGAGCAACAGAATGATGTTACAGCAGCATCTCCACGAATTCCTTCATACAGATTTGGACTCAGATTAACATGAATTATTGCCTTACATAAGGGCAAAAGGAGGGTCTGTGGTTCTGAAAATCTGGACCCTGTTGTTATCCCGATATCGAGGTCCAATACCGGTGTCACAAAATATCAACGTACCATGACGAATTTGGTGTCCACGAACCGATAATGATTAGGACATCATTCCTATACATTTGCGTCATAATCGAGGGTCGCCAACGACCCTAAATCGTAGTTTCCGTCCCGACCCCTTAGACTCCATTTTGTGAACGACATCCATCTTACATCTTGCCCTCATGATAAGTCAATTAAAGGTCGAGCTTGATCTAAAAGGACACGCCCACCTTCCCTGACTTCCCCCTGACCTGTCCCAACTGACTCCATTGCCTTTAGCCAAACCTGTTTGGGCAGCCCCTCGCCCAGTGGCCAAATACGATAGCATCAATACATAACATTCCTCAAACCATTCACTACATACAGACCATGCTTTCTACAAACATGCACCTGTCCATACTCCTTGTTTATGGCCAGTTTTATGACTGGGTGGTACCTTCCTTTATTGATGTTATATCGATATCTGATGGGAGTTCCGGGTCTGGCTGGGTAATCTATCACGAACTGGACATCTATAATGTGGGCTTGCTTACATGACTTCGCTCTTTGTATTATTATAGAAATATGTTTACAGCCGTATCATAAACTCAAGAATTCTTGCTTGCAGCTATTATTTCTGTATATAAGGAGAAGGCTGGTTCTGTAAAAACGAACAGTCTCCTGAGAACACATGACCCGTGCTTGTCGTGCTTCTAGGACACCTGTTACTTGGTAGCTATCAATAAAACTTGATCTCTGACTGCGACTAGAAGACTCCGTGTTTCTGTGGTCCGAAACAAGGGGGAACTCAGAGGTCTTCGGGTGTTATTCCCTGGCACCACCGGGTTCCTAAAAACCCGGCACCTCAGTTTCTGTGGCTGCATTTTGTGGCTTGAAGTGTGTTAAAGAAAGACCCAACCACACATTTGTGATTGTTTGGAATAAAATAATTTATTTTAACATATTTTTGACAATAATGAATATGCATTGTACCTTGTATATTGATAAGGATACTTAGTAATACGGTTATTGATCAATTATTTTGGTGATTTTTTTGACAAAGCCAATAGGCCTGCTTAATATAGGTTCATGTGCAGAACCCCTGCCAAAGCCAATAGGCCAGATTTTTATTTTTTGGTGTTCTGTCCCTTTGACAAAGCCAGTAAGTCTGCCTTTCTTAAAATGACACCCTTGATACTGTTACTTAAATTAACAAATCTAAGAAATTCTCTGAAAAAAAAAACAATAGCTAAAGTGTCCTTATAGTTCGGTGGAAATATCAGTATGAACATAACATTTTGAACTCAAATAGCCACTTAAATTCACCAGTTATAGTAAACTTAAGTCATTATAACTTGTGTCCTCACCAGGGACAGCTTATGATGTCACATATTACATCACTCATAAAATATTCTATCATAATATTGTAGAAAGCTGGCTCTTTATATAGTATGTCAAAAGCGATATACCGTACGAAGAGTCTGGGTATTCCTTTACAGTGGACAGGGGTTTGCTGTATTCATCTCAAGGTGCTCTTCTTGGTTGGTAGTGTGGTCGAGCAGCCATAGGCTTATCAGAGAGGAGTGTTAGACATCAGCAATACACACAATGGTCAATAAATGACGCACACAGCTCAATAAAGAGATCCACACCAATTTATAAAAATAACAGTTATCTTTATATATGTTTAGGCACCAGAATCAATACGATCAGGTAAATATGTTTTTCAAGAGAAATACTTTGGCGTTTAAAAAGCCGATAGTGCATTTCTCTGAGTCTGCAATGTTATCCTATCGGAGGAAAAACAAATACGGCATACATGTTTTTTGCAGCGACTTATGAGATGAAAGTCTCAGACTTGAGGTGAGTATGGGGCAAGCCCCAAGGCAGCAACAGAAGGTCACGTCCAGCGGCACAAGGGCAGATGGATGCAGCAGTGCAAAACAGCGTCGCGTGCCCAATGCAACTCAACGGGGATCGGTATATGTGAATAGAGGTTGTAGGGTCGGACTGGGAGGCCAGGTGGACCAACTGCACAGGGAGGCTCAGGGCTCATGGGGCTCGGGATGTGGGGACACCATTGGTCCTCTTCTCCATGGGCTTGGGGCGATCGGTGCAGAAGTGTCCTTATGCATCGGGTTTTCATCACCGGGAGTGGTCGCAGTAGAGGGGAACTGCAGAGAGAGGTTGCAGCCAGCGTCAAGAAGTCCACAGCAAAGAAACCCAAGGTGGGCTTCAAGTCTGGAAGGTCTGGGGACCATGTTGGCACCATTGGCACACTTCAGCTCGGGCAAGGAGGCTCGGAAGCAGTGGTGCTTTCTGGCATTGGGTTTTCGAGCATTTGTTACCTGCAAGATGCAGGGGAACAGCGCTGCTACTCCACAGGAGTTCCTGAGTCTACGGATAAGCACAGGAAGCCCTCCCAGTCTTTTGGAGGATCAGCAGCTTACAGGGCGAGATGACTTTGGCACAACTGTCGAGTATAGGGGACCAGGCCTTTAGGGCAGGTGCCAAGTCAGTTGCTTCTTCTGCAGTTCTTGCTTTCATGGCTCTTTGGTCCTTCTACCTGTGGTCGACAGGATCAACACAGGGGCATAACTGCTCTTGCACCCTGCCTTAGGCGCTAAGGCCCGCTGTAGGGGTGACTGACTTATACTGCATACAGTGTCTGCAGGCATGGCACAGAGATGTGTGCCATGTTGTGTTTTCATTTTTGTCAGCACCAAGCCATGCAGCTATGCAGTGGCAGGTTCCATGTGAGTACTGGAGGCTTCCTTAGGGTGGCACAATTCGTGTTGCAGCCCTTACGGACCCTCTCTAGTACCCCGGGTGCTAGGCACCAGGGGTACCATTACTAGGGACTCACAGAGGGTGCTAAAGGTATTGCCAAACTTGGGAAACCATTGCACTGTTTTGGGCTCTGGCACTGTGTTCAGTGTTTTTTTTAGCTTAAAATGTTATGTTTTAATTGAGATTTTCATCATCTAACTAAAACATCACTTTAACCTTTTTTGTTTTTTCAGACAGAGTGGGTGGTTTCCGTGTCCTGAGACGGTGCAGGGTGTATGTTCCCTGCTCCCTGAGACTCTGTGAGACGGTGCACGGTTGCTTGTCTCTGCTCCCTGAGACGGTGCACGATTGCTTGTCTCTGCTCCCTGAGAAAGTGCACGGTTGCTTGGCTCTGCTCCCTGAGACGATGCACGGTTGCTTGTCTTTGCTCCCTCAGACGGTGCACGGTTGCTTGTCTTTGCTCCCTCAGACGGTGCACGGTTGCTAGTCTCTGATCCCTCAGATGGTGCACGGTTTATTGTCTCTGCTCCCAGAGACGGTGCACGGTTGTTTGTCTCTGCTCCCTGAGACGATGCACGGTTGCTGGTCTCTGCTCCCTGAGACGGTGCACGGTTGCTTGTCTCTGCTCCCTGTGACGGTGCACGGTTGTTTGTCTCTGCTCCCTCAGACGGTGCACGGTTGTTTGTCTCTGCTCCCTGTGACGGTGCACGGTTGTTTGTCTCTGCTCCCTCAGACGGTGCACGGTTGCTTGTCTCTGCTCCCTGTGACGGTGCACGGTTGCTTGTCTCTGCTCCCTGAGACGGTGCACGGTTGCTTGTCTCTGCTCCCTGAGATGGTGCACGGTTGTTTGTCTCTGCTCCCTGAGACGGTGCACGGTTGCTTGTCTCTGCTCCCTGTGACGGTGCACGGTTGTTTGTCTCTGCTCCCTGAGGCGGTGCACGGTTGTTTGTCTCTGCTCCCAGAGACGGTGCACGGTTGTTTGTCTCTACTCCCTGAGACGGTGCACGGTTTATTGTCTCTGCTCCCAGAGACGGTGCACGGTTGCTTGTCTCTACTCCCTGAGACGGTGCACGGTTGCTTGTCTTTGCTCCCTCAGACGGTGCACGGTTGCTTGTCTTTGCTCCCTCAGACGGTGCACGGTTGCTTGTCTCTGCTCCCTCAGACAGTGCACGGTTGTTTGTCTCTGCTCCCTGAGACGGTGCACGGTTGTTTGTCTCTGCTCCCTGAGACAGTGCACGGTTGCTCTTCTCTGCTTCCTGAGACGGTGCACAGTTGCTTGTCTCTGCTCCCTGAGACGGTGCACGGTTCCTTGTCTCTGCTCCCTGAGACGGTGCACGGTTCCTTGTCTCTGCTCCCTCAGACGGTGCACGGTTGCTTGTCTCTGCTCCCTGAGACGGTGCACGGTTCCTTGTCTCTGCTCCCTCAGACGGTGCACGGTTGTTTGTCTCTGCTCCCTGTGACGGTGCACGGTTGCTTGTCTCTGCTCCCTGAGACGGTGCACGGTTGTTTGTCTCTGCTCCCTGAGACGGTGCACGGTTGCTTGTCTTTGCTCCCTGAGACGGTGCACGGTTGTTTGTCTCTGCTCCCTGAGACGGTGCACAGTTGCTTGTCTTTGCTCCCTGAGACGGTGCACGGTTGTTTGTCTCTGCTCTCTGAGACGGTGCACGGTTGCTTGTCTCTGCTCCCTCAGACAGTGCACGGTTGCTTGTCTCTGTTCCCTGAGAGGGTGCACAGTTGCTTGTCTCGGTGCACAGTTGTTTGTCTCTGCTCCCTGAGACGGTGCACGGTTGTTTGGCTCTGCTCCCTGAGACGGTGCACGGTTGCTTGTCTCTGCTCCCTGAGATGGTGCACAGTTGCTTGTCTTTGCTCCCTGAGACGGTGCACGGTTGCTTGTCTTTGCTCCCTCAGACGGTGCACAGTTGCTTGTCTTTGCTCCCTGAGACGGTGCACGGTTGCTTGTCTTTGCTCCCTGAGACGGTGCACAGTTGCTTGTCTCTGCTCCCTGAGACGGTGCACGGTTGCTTGTCTCTGCTCCCAGAGACGGTGCACGGTTGTTTGTCTCTGCTCACTCAGACAGTGCACGGTTGCTTGTCTCTGCTCCCTGAGACGGTGCACGGTTGCTTGTCTCTGCTCCCTCAGACGGTGCACGGTTGTTTGTCTCTGCTCCCTGAGACGGTGCACAGTTGCTTGTCTTTGCTCCCTGAGACGGTGCACAGTTGCTTGTCTCTGCTCCCTCAGACAGTGCACGGTTGTTTGTCTCTGCTCCCTGAGACGGTGCACGGTTGTTTGTCTCTGCTCTCTGAGACAGTCAGTGCACAGTTGTTTGTCTCTGCTCCCTGAGACGGTGCACGGTTGTTTGTCTCTGCTCCGTGAGACGGTGCACGGTTGTTTGTCTCTGCTCCCTCAGACAGTGCACGGTTGTTTGTCTCTGCTCCCTCAGACGGTGCACGGTTGTTTGTCTCTGCTCCCTGAGACGGTGCACAGTTGCTTGTCTTTGCTCCCTGAGACGGTGCACAGTTGCTTGTCTTTGCTCCCTGAGACGGTGCACAGTTGCTTGTCTCTGCTCCCTCAGACAGTGCACGGTTGCTTGTCTCTGCTCCCTCAGACAGTGCACAGTTGCTTGTCTTTGCTCCCTGAGACGGTGCACAGTTGCTTGTCTTTGCTCCCTGAGACGGTGCACAGTTGCTTGTCTCTGCTCCCTCAGACAGTGCACGGTTGTTTGTCTCTGCTCCCTCAGACGGTGCACGGTTGTTTGTCTCTGCTCCCTGAGACGGTGCACGGTTGTTTGTCTCTGCTCCCTCAGACAGTGCACGGTTGCTTGTCTCTGCTCCCTCAGACAGTGCACAGTTGCTTGTCTTTGCTCCCTGAGACGGTGCACAGTTGCTTGTCTTTGCTCCCTGAGACGGTGCACAGTTGCTTGTCTCTGCTCCCTCAGACAGTGCACGGTTGTTTGTCTCTGCTCCCTGAGACGGTGCACGGTTGTTTGTCTCTGCTCTCTGAGACAGTCAGTGCACAGTTGTTTGTCTCTGCTCCCTGAGACGGTGCACGGTTGTTTGTCTCTGCTCCCTGAGACGGTGCACGGTTGTTTGTCTCTGCTCCCTCAGACAGTGCACGGTTGTTTGTCTCTGCTCCCTGAGACGGTGCACGGTTGCTTGTCTCTGCTCCCTGAGACGGTGCACAGTTGCTTGTCTTTGCTCCCTGAGACGGTGCACAGTTGTTTGTCTCTGCTCCCTCAGACGGTGCACGGTTGCTTGTCTCTGCTCCCTGAGACGGTGCACGGTTGCTTGTCTCTGCTCTCTGAGACGGTGCACGGTTGCTTGTCTCTGCTCCCTGAGACGGTGCACGGTTGTTTGTCTCTGCTCCCTGAGACGGTGCACGGTTGCCTGTCTCTGCTCCCTGAGACGTTGCACGGTTGTTTGTCTCTGCTCCCTGAGACGGTGCACGGTTGTTTGTCTCTGCTCCCTGAGACGGTGCACGGTTGCTTGTCTCTGATCCCTGAGACGGTGCACAGTTGCTTGTCTTTGCTCCCTGAGACGGTGCACAGTTGCTTGTCTTTGCTCCCTGAGACGGTGCACGGTTGCTTGTCTCTGCTCCCTCAGACAGTGCACGGTTGTTTGTCTCTGCTCCCTGAGACGGTGCACGGTTGCTTGTCTCTGCTCCCTGAGACGGTGCACAGTTGCTTGTCTTTGCTCCCTGAGACGGTGCACAGTTGTTTGTCTCTGCTCCCTCAGACGGTGCACGGTTGCTTGTCTCTGCTCCCTGAGACGGTGCACGGTTGCTTGTCTCTGCTCTCTGAGACGGTGCACGGTTGCTTGTCTTTGCTCCCTGAGACGGTGCACGGTTGTTTGTCTCTGCTCCCTGAGACGGTGCACGGTTGCTTGTCTTTGCTCCCTGAGACGGTGCACGGTTGTTTGTCTCTGCTCCCTGAGACGGTGCATGGTTGCTTGTCTCTGCTCCCTGAGACGGTGCACAGTTGCTTGTCTTTGCTCCCTGAGACGGTGCACGGTTGTTTGTCTCTGCTCCCTGAGAGGGTGCACAGTTGTTTGTCTCTGCTCCCTCAGATGGTGCACAGTTGTTTGTCTCTGCTCCCTGAGACGGTGCACGGTTGTTTGTCTCTGCTCCCTGAGATGGTGCACGGTTGCTTGTCTCTGCTCCCTGAGACGGTGCACGGTTGTTTGTCTCTGCTCCCTCAGACGGTGCACGGTTGTTTGTCTCTGCTCCCTCAGACGGTGCACGGTTGTTTGTCTCTGCTCCCTGAGACGGTGCACGGTTGTTTGTCTCTGCTCCCTGAGATGGTGCACGGTTGCTTGTCTCTGCTCCCTGAGACGGTGCACGGTTGTTTGTCTCTGCTCCCTGAGAGGGTGCACGGTTGTTTGTCTCTGCTCCCTCAGATGGTGCACGGTTGCTTGTGGTGCACGTTTGCTTGTCTCTGCTCCCCGAGACAGTGCACAGTTGTTTGTCTCTGCTCCCTGAGACGGTGCACGGTTGCTTGTCTCTGCTCCCTGAGACGGTGCACGGTTGTTTGTCTCTGCTCCCTGTGACAGTGCACGGTTGCTTGTCACTGCTCCCTGAGACGGTGCACAGTTGTTTGTCTCTGCTCCCTGTGACAGTGCACGGTTGCTTGTCTCTGCTCCCTGAGACAGTGCACAGTTGCTTGTCTCTGCTCCCTCAGACAGTGCACAGTTGCTTGTCTCTGCTCCCTCAGACAGTGCACGGTTGTTTGTCTCTGCTCCCTGTGACGGTGCACGGTTGTTTGTCTCTGCTCTCTGAGACAGTGCACGGTTGCTTGTCTTTGCTCCCTCAGACAGTGCACAGTTGCTTGTCTCTGCTCCCTCAGACAGTGCACGGTTGTTTGTCTCTGCTCCCTGAGACGATGCACGGTTGCTTGTCTCAGCTCCCTGAGACGGTGCACAGTTGCTTGTCTTTGCTCCCTCAGACAGTGCACAGTTGCTTGTCTCTGCTCCCTCAGACAGTGCACGGTTGTTTGTCTCTGCTCCCTGAGACGGTGCACGGTTGTTTGTCTCTGCTCTCTGAGACAGTCAGTGCACAGTTGTTTGTCTCTGCTCCCTGAGACAGTGCACAGTTGTTTGTCTCTGCTCCCTGAGACGGTGCACGGTTGTTTGTCTCTGCTCCCTGAGACGGTGCACAGTTGCTTGTCTTTGCTCCCTGAGACGGTGCACGGTTGTTTGTCTCTGCTCCCTGAGAGGGTGCACAGTTGCTTGTCTTTGCTCCCTGAGACGGTGCACAGTTGCTTGTCTTTGCTCCCTGAGACGGTGCACGGTTGTTTGTCTCTGCTCCCTGAGAGGGTGCACAGTTGCTTGTCTTTGCTCCCTGAGACGGTGCACAGTTGCTTGTCTTTGCTCCCTGAGACGGTGCACGGTTGTTTGTCTCTGCTCCCTGAGAGGGTGCACAGTTGCTTGTCTTTGCTCCCTGAGAGGGTGCACAGTTGCTTGTCTCTGCTCCCTGAGACGGTGCACGGTGTCTTGTCTCTGCTCCCTCAGACAGTGCACGGTTGTTTGTCTCTGCTCCCTGAGACGGTGCACGGTTGCTTGTCTTTGCTCCCTCAGACAGTGCACAGTTGCTTGTCTCTACTCCCTGAGACGGTGCACGGCTGTTTGTCTCTGCTCCCTGAGACGATGCACGGTTGCTTGTCTCTGCTCCCTGAGACGGTGCACAGTTGCTTGTCTTTGCTCCCTGAGACGGTGCACGGTTGTTTGTCTCTGCTCTCTGAGACAGTCAGTGCACAGTTGTTTGTCTCTGCTCCCTCAGACAGTGCACGGTTGTTTGTCTCTGCTCCCTGAGACGGTGCACGGTTGTTTGTCTCTGCTCTCTGAGACAGTCAGTGCACAGTTGTTTGTCTCTGCTCCCTCAGACAGTGCACAGTTGCTTGTCTCTGCTCCCTGAGACGGTGCACGGTTGTTTGTCTCTGCTCTCTGAGACAGTCAGTGCACAGTTGCTTGTCTTTGCTCCCTCAGACAGTGCACGGTTGTTTGTCTCTGCTCCCTGAGAGGGTGCACAGTTGTTTGTCTCTGCTCCCTGAGAGGGTGCACAGTTGCTTGTCTCTGCTCCCTGAGACGGTGCACAGTTGCTTGTCTTTGCTCCCTGAGACGGTGCACGGTTGCTTGTCTCTGCTCCCTGAGACGGTGCACAGTTGCTTGTCTCTGCTCCCTGAGACGGTGCACAGTTGCTTGTCTCTGCTCCCTGAGACGGTGCACGGTTGTTCGTCTCTGCTCCCTGAGACGGTGCACAGTTGCTTGTCTTTGCTCCCTGAGATGGTGCACGGTTGCTTGTCTCTGCTCCCTGAGACGGTGCATGGTTGTTTGTCTCTGCTCCCTGAGACGGTGCACAGTTGCTTGTCTCTGCTCCCTGAGACGGTGCACGGTTGTTTGTCTCTGCTCCCTGAGACGGTGCACAGTTGCTTGTCTTTGCTCCCTGAGACGGTGCACGGTTGCTTGTCTCTGCTCCCTGAGACGGTGCATGGTTGTTTGTCTCTGCTCCCTGAGACGGTGCACAGTTGCTTGTCTCTGCTCCCTGAGACGGTGCATGGTTGTTTGTCTCTGCTCCCTGAGACGGTGCACGGTTGCTTGTCTTTGCTCCCTGAGACGGTGCACGGTTGTTTGTCTCTGCTCCCTGAGACGGTGCACAGTTGCTTGTCTCTGCTCCCTGAGACGGTGCACAGTTGCTTGTCTTTGCTCCCTGAGACGGTGCACAGTTGCTTGTCTCTGCTCCCTCAGACAGTGCACGGTTGCTTGTCTCTGCTCCCTCAGACAGTGCACAGTTGCTTGTCTCTGCTCCCAGAGACGTGCACGGTTGTTTGTCTCTGCTCCCTGAGACGGTGCACAGTTGCTTGTCTTTGCTCCCTGAGACGGTGCACAGTTGTTTGTCTCTGCTCCCTGAGACGGTGCACGGTTGTTTGTCTCTGCTCTCTGAGACAGTCAGTGCACAGTTGTTTGTCTCTGCACACTCAGACAGTGCACGGTTGCTTGTCTCTGCTCCCTGAGACGGTGCACGGTTGCTTGTCTCTGCTCCCTGAGACGGTGCACAGTTGCTTGTCTTTGCTCCCTGAGACGGTGCACGGTTGCTTGTCTCTGCTCCCTAAGACGGTGCACGGTTGTTTGTCTCTGCTCCCTGAGAGGGTGCACAGTTGTTTGCCTCTGCTCCCTCAGATGGTGCACGGTTGCTTGTCTCTGCTCCCTGAGACGGTGCACGGTTGTTTGTCTCTGCTCCCTGAGAGGGTGCACAGTTGTTTGCCTCTGCTCCCTCAGACGGTGCACAGTTGTTTGTCTCTGCTCCCTCAGACGGTGCACGGTTGTTTGTCTCTGCTCCCTGAGACGGTGCACGGTTGTTTGTCTCTGCTCCCTGAGACGGTGCACGGTTGCTTGTCTCTGCTCCCTGAGGCGGTGCACAGTTGTTTGTCTCTGCTCCCTGAGACGGTGCACGGTTGCTTGTCTCTGCTCCCTGAGACAGTGCACAGTTGTTTGTCTCTGCTCCCTGAGACGGTGCACGGTTGCTTGTCTCTGCTCCCTGAGACGGTGCACGGTTGTTTGTCTCTGCTCCCTCAGACAGTGCACGGTTGTTTGTCTCTGCTCCCTGAGACGATGCACGGTTGCTTGTCTCTGCTCCCTGAGACGGTGCACGGTTGTTTGTCTTTGCTCCCTGAGACGGTGCACAGTTGCTTGTCTTTGCTCCCTCAGACGGTGCACAGTTGCTTGTCTTTGCTCCCTGAGACGATGCACGGTTGCTTGTCTTTGCTCCCTCAGACGGTGCACAGTTGCTTGTCTTTGCTCCCTGAGACGATGCACGGTTGCTTGTCTCTGCTCCCTGAGACGGTGCACGGTTGTTTGTCTCTGCTCCCTCAGACGGTGCACGGTTACTTGTCTCTGCTCCCTGAGACGGTGCACGGTTGTTTGTCTCTGCTCCCTCAGACGGTGCACGGTTGCTTGTCTTTGCTCCCTCAGACGGTGCACGGTTGTTTGTCTCTGCTCCCTCAGACGGTGCACAGTTGCTTGTCTTTGCTCCCTGAGACGGTGCACAGTTGTTTGTCTCTGCTCCTTCAGACGGTGCACAGTTGTTTGTCTCTGCTCCCTCAGACGGTGCACGGTTGCTTGTCTCTGCTCCTTCAGACGGTGCACAGTTGTTTGTCTCTGCTCCCTCAGATGGTGCACGGTTGTTTGTCTCTGCTCCCTGAGACGGTGCACGGTTGTTTGTCTCTGCTCCCTGAGACGGTGCACGGTTGTTTGTCTCTGCTCCCTGAGACGGTGCACGGTTGTTTGTCTCTGCTCCCTCAGACAGTGCACAGTTGTTTGTCTCTGCTCCCTGAGACGGTGCACGGTTGTTTGTCTCTGCTCCCTGAGACGGTGCACGGTTGTTTGTCTCTGCTCCCTGAGACGGTGCACAGTTGCTTGTCTTTGCTCCCTGAGACGGTGCACGGTTGCTTGTCTCTGCTCCCAGAGACGGTGCACGGTTGCTTGTCTCTGCTCCCTGAGTCGATGCACGGTTGCTTGTCTCTGCTCCCTGAGACGGTGCACGGTTGCTTGTCTCTGCTCCCTGAGACGGTGCACGGTTGCTTGTCTCTGCTCCCTGAGACGGTGCACGGTTGTTTGTCACTGCTCCCAGAGACGGTGCACGGTTGTTTGTCTCTGCTCCCAGAGACGGTGCACGGTTGTTTGTCTCTGCTCCCTCAGACGGTGCACGGTTGCTTGTCTCTGCTCCCTGAGACGGTGCACGGTTCCTTGTCTCTGCTCCCTCAGACGGTGCACGGTTGTTTGTCTCTGCTCCCTGTGACGGTGCACGGTTGCTTGTCTCTGCTCCCTGAGACGGTGCACGGTTGTTTGTCTCTGCTCCCTGAGACGGTGCACAGTTGCTTGTCTTTGCTCCCTGAGACGGTGCACGGTTGTTTGTCTCTGCTCCCTGAGACGGTGCACAGTTGCTTGTCTTTGCTCCCTGAGACGGTGCACAGTTGCTTGTCTTTGCTCCCTGAGACGGTGCACGGTTGCTTGTCTCTGCTCCCTGAGATGGTGCACGGTTGTTTGTCTCTGCTCCCTGAGACGGTGCACAGTTGCTTGTCTTTGCTCCCTGAGACGGTGCACAGTTGCTTGTCTCTGCTCCCTGAGACGGTGCACGGTTGCTTGTCTCTGCTCCCTCAGACAGTGCACAGTTGTTTGTCTCTGCTCCCTGAGACGGTGCACGGTTGTTTGTCTCTGCTCCCTGAAACGGTGCACGGTTGTTTGTCTCTGCTCCCTGAGACGGTGCACAGTTGCTTGTCTTTGCTCCCTGAGACGGTGCACGGGTGCTTGTCTCTGCTCCCAGAGATGGTGCACGGTTGCTTGTCTCTGCTCCCTGAGTCGATGCACGGTTGCTTGTCTCTGCTCCCTGAGACGGTGCACGGTTGCTTGTCTCTGCTCCCTGAGACGGTGCACGGTTGCTTGTCTCTGCTCCCTGAGACGGTGCACGGTTGTTTGTCTCTGCTCCCAGAGACGGTGCACGGTTGTTTGTCTCTGCTCCCTCAGACGGTGCACGGTTGCTTGTCTCTGCTCCCTGAGACGGTGCACGGTTCCTTGTCTCTGCTCCCTCAGACGGTGCACGGTTGTTTGTCTCTGCTCCCTGTGACGGTGCACGGTTGCTTGTCTCTGCTCCCTGAGACGGTGCACGGTTGTTTGTCTCTGCTCCCTGAGACGGTGCACGGTTGCTTGTCTTTGCTCCCTGAGACGGTGCATGGTTGTTCGTCTCTGCTCCCTGAGACGGTGCACAGTTGCTTGTCTTTGCTCCCTGAGACGGTGCACGGTTGCTTGTCTCTGCTCCCTGAGACGGTGCACGGTTGTTTGTCTCTGCTCCCTGTGACGGTGCACGGTTGCTTGTCTCTGCTCCCTGAGACGGTGCACGGTTGTTTGTCTCTGCTCCCTGAGACAGTGCACGGTTGCTTGTCTTTGCTCCCTGAGACGGTGCACGGTTGTTTGTCTCTGCTCCCTGAGACGGTGCACAGTTGCTTGTCTTTGCTCCCTGAGACGGTGCACGGTTGCTTGTCTCTGCTCCCTGAGACAGTGCACGGTTGCTTGTCTCTGTTCCCTGAGAGGGTGCACAGTTGCTTGTCTCGGTGCACAGTTGTTTGTCTCTGCTCCCTGAGACGGTGCACGGTTGTTCAGCTCTGCTCCCTGAGACGGTGCACGGTTGCTTGTCTCTGCTCCCTGAGACGGTGCACAGTTGCTTGTCTTTGCTCCCTGAGACGGTGCACGGTTGCTTGTCTTTGCTCCCTCAGACGGTGCACAGTTGCTTGTCTTTGCTCCCTGAGACGGTGCACGGTTGCTTGTCTTTGCTCCCTGAGACGGTGCACAGTTGCTTGTCTCTGCTCCCTGAGACGGTGCACGGTTGCTTGTCTCTGCTCCCAGAGACGGTGCACGGTTGTTTGTCTCTGCTCACTCAGACAGTGCACGGTTGCTTGTCTCTGCTCCCTGAGATGGTGCACGGTTGCTTGTCTCTGCTCCCTCAGACGGTGCACGGTTGTTTGTCTCTGCTCCCTGAGACGGTGCACAGTTGCTTGTCTTTGCTCCCTGAGACGGTGCACAGTTGCTTGTCTTTGCTCCCTGAGACGGTGCACGGTTGTTTGTCTCTGCTCCCTGAAACGGTGCACGGTTGTTTGTCTCTGCTCCCTGAGACGGTGCACAGTTGCTTGTCTTTGCTCCCTGAGACGGTGCACGGGTGCTTGTCTCTGCTCCCAGAGATGGTGCACGGTTGCTTGTCTCTGCTCCCTGAGTCGATGCACGGTTGCTTGTCTCTGCTCCCTGAGACGGTGCACGGTTGCTTGTCTCTGCTCCCTGAGACGGTGCACGGTTGCTTGTCTCTGCTCCCTGAGACGGTGCACGGTTGTTTGTCTCTGCTCCCTCAGACAGTGCACAGTTGTTTGTCTCTGCTCCCTGAGACGGTGCACGGTTGTTTGTCTCTGCTCCCTGAGACGGTGCACGGTTGTTTGTCTCTGCTCCCTGAGACGGTGCACAGTTGCTTGTCTTTGCTCCCTGAGACGGTGCACGGTTGCTTGTCTCTGCTCCCAGAGACGGTGCACGGTTGCTTGTCTCTGCTCCCTGAGTCGATGCACGGTTGCTTGTCTCTGCTCCCTGAGACGGTGCACGGTTGCTTGTCTCTGCTCCCTGAGACGGTGCACGGTTGCTTGTCTCTGCTCCCTGAGACGGTGCACGGTTGTTTGTCACTGCTCCCAGAGACGGTGCACGGTTGTTTGTCTCTGCTCCCAGAGACGGTGCACGGTTGTTTGTCTCTGCTCCCTCAGACGGTGCACGGTTGCTTGTCTCTGCTCCCTGAGACGGTGCACGGTTCCTTGTCTCTGCTCCCTCAGACGGTGCACGGTTGTTTGTCTCTGCTCCCTGTGACGGTGCACGGTTGCTTGTCTCTGCTCCCTGAGACGGTGCACGGTTGTTTGTCTCTGCTCCCTGAGACGGTGCACAGTTGCTTGTCTTTGCTCCCTGAGACGGTGCACGGTTGTTTGTCTCTGCTCCCTGAGACGGTGCACAGTTGCTTGTCTTTGCTCCCTGAGACGGTGCACAGTTGCTTGTCTTTGCTCCCTGAGACGGTGCACGGTTGCTTGTCTCTGCTCCCTGAGATGGTGCACGGTTGTTTGTCTCTGCTCCCTGAGACGGTGCACAGTTGCTTGTCTTTGCTCCCTGAGACGGTGCACAGTTGCTTGTCTCTGCTCCCTGAGACGGTGCACGGTTGCTTGTCTCTGCTCCCTCAGACAGTGCACAGTTGTTTGTCTCTGCTCCCTGAGACGGTGCACGGTTGTTTGTCTCTGCTCCCTGAAACGGTGCACGGTTGTTTGTCTCTGCTCCCTGAGACGGTGCACAGTTGCTTGTCTTTGCTCCCTGAGACGGTGCACGGGTGCTTGTCTCTGCTCCCAGAGATGGTGCACGGTTGCTTGTCTCTGCTCCCTGAGTCGATGCACGGTTGCTTGTCTCTGCTCCCTGAGACGGTGCACGGTTGCTTGTCTCTGCTCCCTGAGACGGTGCACGGTTGCTTGTCTCTGCTCCCTGAGACGGTGCACGGTTGTTTGTCTCTGCTCCCAGAGACGGTGCACGGTTGTTTGTCTCTGCTCCCTCAGACGGTGCACGGTTGCTTGTCTCTGCTCCCTGAGACGGTGCACGGTTCCTTGTCTCTGCTCCCTCAGACGGTGCACGGTTGTTTGTCTCTGCTCCCTGTGACGGTGCACGGTTGCTTGTCTCTGCTCCCTGAGACGGTGCACGGTTGTTTGTCTCTGCTCCCTGAGACGGTGCACGGTTGCTTGTCTTTGCTCCCTGAGACGGTGCATGGTTGTTCGTCTCTGCTCCCTGAGACGGTGCACAGTTGCTTGTCTTTGCTCCCTGAGACGGTGCACGGTTGCTTGTCTCTGCTCCCTGAGACGGTGCACGGTTGTTTGTCTCTGCTCCCTGTGACGGTGCACGGTTGCTTGTCTCTGCTCCCTGAGACGGTGCACGGTTGTTTGTCTCTGCTCCCTGAGACAGTGCACGGTTGCTTGTCTTTGCTCCCTGAGACGGTGCACGGTTGTTTGTCTCTGCTCCCTGAGACGGTGCACAGTTGCTTGTCTTTGCTCCCTGAGACGGTGCACGGTTGCTTGTCTCTGCTCCCTGAGACAGTGCACGGTTGCTTGTCTCTGTTCCCTGAGAGGGTGCACAGTTGCTTGTCTCGGTGCACAGTTGTTTGTCTCTGCTCCCTGAGACGGTGCACGGTTGTTCAGCTCTGCTCCCTGAGACGGTGCACGGTTGCTTGTCTCTGCTCCCTGAGACGGTGCACAGTTGCTTGTCTTTGCTCCCTGAGACGGTGCACGGTTGCTTGTCTTTGCTCCCTCAGACGGTGCACAGTTGCTTGTCTTTGCTCCCTGAGACGGTGCACGGTTGCTTGTCTTTGCTCCCTGAGACGGTGCACAGTTGCTTGTCTCTGCTCCCTGAGACGGTGCACGGTTGCTTGTCTCTGCTCCCAGAGACGGTGCACGGTTGTTTGTCTCTGCTCACTCAGACAGTGCACGGTTGCTTGTCTCTGCTCCCTGAGATGGTGCACGGTTGCTTGTCTCTGCTCCCTCAGACGGTGCACGGTTGTTTGTCTCTGCTCCCTGAGACGGTGCACAGTTGCTTGTCTTTGCTCCCTGAGACGGTGCACAGTTGCTTGTCTTTGCTCCCTGAGACGGTGCACGGTTGCTTGTCTCTGCTCCCTGAGACGGTGCACAGTTGCTTGTCTTTGCTCCCTCAGACAGTGCACAGTTGCTTGTCTCTGCTCCCTCAGACAGTGCACGGTTGTTTGTCTCTGCTCCCTGAGACGATGCACGGTTGTTTGTCTCTGCTCTCTGAGACAGTCAGTGCACAGTTGTTTGTCTCTGCTCCCTGAGACGGTGCACGGTTGTTTGTCTCTGCTCCCTGAGACGGTGCACGGTTGTTTGTCTCTGCTCCCTCAGACAGTGCACGGTTGTTTGTCTCTGCTCCCTCAGACGGTGCACGGTTGTTTGTCTCTGCTCCCTGAGATGGTGCACAGTTGCTTGTCTTTGCTCCCTGAGACGGTGCACAGTTGCTTGTCTTTGCTCCCTGAGACGGTGCACAGTTGCTTGTCTCTGCTCCCTCAGACAGTGCACGGTTGCTTGTCTCTGCTCCCTCAGACAGTGCACAGTTGCTTGTCTTTGCTCCCTGAGACGGTGCACAGTTGCTTGTCTTTGCTCCCTGAGACGGTGCACAGTTGCTTGTCTCTGCTCCCTCAGACAGTGCACGGTTGTTTGTCTCTGCTCCCTGAGACGGTGCACGGTTGTTTGTCTCTGCTCCCTCAGACAGTGCACGGTTGCTTGTCTCTGCTCCCTCAGACAGTGCACAGTTGCTTGTCTTTGCTCCCTGAGACGGTGCACAGTTGCTTGTCTTTGCTCCCTGAGACGGTGCACAGTTGCTTGTCTCTGCTCCCTCAGACAGTGCACGGTTGTTTGTCTCTGCTCCCTGAGACGGTGCACGGTTGTTTGTCTCTGCTCTCTGAGACAGTCAGTGCACAGTTGTTTGTCTCTGCTCCCTGAGACGGTGCACGGTTGTTTGTCTCTGCTCCCTGAGACGGTGCACGGTTGTTTGTCTGTGGTAAATAAATAAATAATACCTCTATTTTTGAATGGATAAATGAATAACAGATAGCTCAATAAATAAGAGTCAAGATTCGAGGTAGTAGGAGTTTTGCAGGTTTAATACAGCATAAGGACAGGAACAGGACAACCTGCACAGGAATAGGATGGCAGCGCTGCCGGGGGCAGGGTCGGAATCGGCGTAACCTTTAATAACAGTGCACGCTCATATATACTAAAACAGTTGCATTACAATACATACGATAGGCGGAGCAGTGGGTGTGGTCAATAGCAGTCGCGAAAGATAAGGGTGAAAGTAGGTGTAACAGAGGCGTATACATAGACATGTGATGCAAACGTAACAGAATATGTCATGAATGGGGCGGAAACATGGAGGGGGCTACCTAAGGAGCCGGGACCTCTGACCTAATGGTGCGCGCAAACTGGCAATGACGTGTTACTAGGAGAAGCTGGGGGCTACGAACTCTGTGCTAGGAGCAGAGACTGAAGTCTGGAGAGTCAGGGCGACATGTACCTAAGCAGTATCTAGTATCTGATGTTTAGAGAACATGTTGATAGAATCCAAAAGTTATCGGGGTAAAGGCGAACAGACTCTAAGACTGGAGCATGCATTATTCTACATGTAGTGCGTGATGAAGAATATTAAATGACCATTAAATGCAGTATTTCTCTAACATGGAGACGTAGAGGCTAGACAATGACGGAAACTATTGATGCGATTCAGTAGCTTTAGGAATGCAGAGAAGGAGGACTGGACTGATAACTAGAATCATAACATACTCTTGGCAGACTCAGAGGCAGAGCCAGGCTGAGCCGGGCACTGCGAGGCAGGAAGTAAGTGAAGGGTCGAGGATACAGGTGGGGGCTGTATCGCTCCTCAGCGAGGCTTCAGGAGTCAGGAGCTGAATCTGGTGTCCAGGCCCTTTTGAGGCCCAGAAACGGGGACTTTACAATGGAATAACGTGCACACTGAGAAACGTGGCAACGTAACTTTACATAGGCCTGATATTCGTAGTATTCACGAGAACTGGAAACTGACATACTAGAGGTGGACACAACTGTAATTGCGTCTTTAATCGAACATGGGGAATACATATGCATATTAATCATGCATAGATAACATATGATGGATGACGCGTAGGGACACAGAACATGGCAAAATTTACTTTTCCACATTCCCTCCTTGTCACTACGTTTCCATCAGGAAACATCAATATTCATGATACCATCTATCATTTCATACAGTATCATTTGCTCGTCTCGAATTTTCTGGGAACGGGTTTTAGAACGGGACTTGGGACTAGGAATACAAGAGGTAGCACAAATGCCGCAAATCGCAGGGCCACATTGTATACAGAGGCAGCAGCTGAATATGATCGCTACTGCAATACCTAGAAAGGACAAGACTTTCCATCCCCAAGCGGAAATTATATTCCAGAACCAACCGGACCATGTCCAGGTGCCTGGGTCTTGGTGTAACAGATGGGCAATTTTATGGAGTCTGGTTATAGCTGAATAAACAGACGGCGCGTTATTTGGAATAAAAATGCAGCAACTAGATCCGATGACTCTACAGGCCCCGCCCCTATCGGCCAATATGACGTCAAGGACGAGACGATTCTGTAAAACGACAAATCTCATAGCAGATTGCTCTTCGGTTAAGTTACCTAGAGCAGAGGCAGTCTCATTGACTACAGCTTCAAGGGTTCTGGTTAACCTACGAATTAGCTTACTATTCTGGATAGGTCCTATAAAGAAGAAGAAACCTCTATTGAAATCTGTATACTGTTCTAGAGCAGTTTCAGTATAGTCGACAATGGGGGACTCCCTTCTATGTCTAATGTGTACTAGATGTGTGTTTCTATGATAATCAGATGGAGCTAGGAAAACTGGTGGCAGTAGGAAGGCAATGTAACAGGTTCCCTCCCAATCGAGGGGCAGACGAACATATGCGGTCTGACCACAAATAAAATAAGAATGACGTGAAGCTTTGAAAATAGATTTCCCACTGTCACTATATTTGACAATAGTAGTACAATCGCTATGTCCTACATGTACGGAACCATTATTTCTAACACATAATTCGCCTTTGACTGGTAGTACTGAAATAGCAGGTAAATCTGGAGTGGAATCAGACTGAACATTCAGGACCATGAAATTCGAAGAATAATTACCTACGTTGTAAACTTCGTTTTCTAGATCTAACCCTGTTCTGTGGGGAAGACCTTGCTTGTCTGGAAAACATGTACTGTTAAGAAAAGACATATCTGTTGAAGATGACGTTAACGTGGACCATGCTCCACACGAACCATTATGTGAAAATGGATAAGGAAAGAGTGCCAGAACTCCCTTCGGTGTCTGGAAAGGGGGGAGTCGACCACACACCCAACAATTAGTGGCATTGCTGGTCTGGTGTGAATAATGTAACATGCGGATGAAAGAATTGTTACGCATAGCGAGGCGGTAAGAGAGTTCATGAGGAGGCAGATCACTAAACGTGTGCTCTACTGTAACATTAGAAGACTTATTTACATGAGAAACTGGAAAATACAGATAAAATGCATAACTGGTGCAGGAAATCATAATACTGAGAAATAATATGAAACATAGAAAAACGATACATCGGATTGAGTTTTGACTAACTCTCTCACTATGGGGGTCTATTTTATACATGTCAGAAACCGGTCTAACCGTTTCACCTAGGGGAGGACTTAGACAATCAAACTGGCTGACTTATTTTACTAGACCTTAATTTCTTCTTATACTCCTGTTGCGGAGTTGTCTCTAACAGGGAGGGTGCAGTATCATTGTCTTTTGCGGGACAGTCCTTAAGAATAGTACTTTGGCAGTCTTTAGAATCCTCAGAAATGTTCTTTGAGACAGGTGCCAGTCCATAAAACCTTTTGATATGCGAAAGGTGCACCCAGCCTTTGCGTCCCTCCAACTTCACGGCTGTACGGGTGGCCAGGAGGACCTGTCGGGGCTCCTTCCAGCGAGGCTCCAGCGGACTTGAGCGATCGAAATTTCGCACTAGGACCATGGATCCGGGAACGATTTCATGCGGTGCCACCTCGGTATTGTCTGGAAATGCGGCGGCAACCTGTGAACGACAAGAGTTGAGGGCAGACATCAAGGAAGCTAGGTAATCTGTCAGCATATTACTTGAAACATCGGTAATACTTCGGGGTCTAGGAGTACCCCACATGTTAGGGGGGCGGCCGAAAACGACCTCATACGGGGACAGACCTGATCTGGAATGTGCGACCATGCGCATATAAAACAAAGCGACTGGCAGAGCTATGAGCCAGTCCACACCTTTCTCTTGACAAACCTTTGCAATTCGGATTTTCAGGGTCTGATTATGTCTCTCTACGAGACCGGCTGCTTCAGGATGGCGTACACAATGGAACTTCCACTGGTACCCTAACAAAAGGGACACGTGTTTCATGAGTTCAGATGAGAATGGCTGGCCGTTGTCAGAATATACGACTCTAGGGAGTCCGTAACGGGGGAAGAACTCACGAACCAACTGCTTGGCAGTGGTCGCGGCTGTGTAATCTGGGACTGGATATGCCTCCGTCCACCTGGACAAAGCGCATACAACTACAAGGACATACTTGAAACCTCGACATCGCTCCATCTGAATGTAATCCATCTGGAGGACTTCAAAAGGGTGGTCAGGGGGCTGGAATCCACCTTATTCCACCGGGACACTTTTACCTGGATTAAACTGACAACATATCATACAGGTACGGACTTTCTGCTTGGCTGCAGCTCGTAAATGCTTGTTGAACCAAATGTTCTGGATACTGCCTAACATAGCTTTTTCTCCTAAATGTGCTGGACTATGTGCGGTATTGATAATGACTTGAACCATAGAGTCGGGGAGAAACCATGTGGCTCTACCCTTCGTTAACCATCCTTGATCTGTCTGGACCCCTCCTTGTTCGGACCATTTCTTGATTTCATCGGGAGTAGCATGTAACTGGATATCTATGACATCTTGAGTAGGGTCCTTAACTGTCATACATGTAGTCGGATCTGAAGTGTATGTCGGTGTCTTATTAACTGGAATGTCTGGAGTCTGAGCTGTAAGCTTGGCTGTGCGATCTGCTAGATCATTACCCTGGGAAATAATGTCAGTAACTTTCGTATGTGCTTTGCACTTCATGATAGCAATGGATGTCGGTAAATGTATTGCATCTAACAGAGCCTGAATGAGGAGACCATGCTGAATCTTGGTTCCATGAGAAGTCATGAAACCTCTCTCTTGCCAGAGCACTCCGAAGTCGTGTACAACTCCAAATGCGTAACGTGAATCTGTGTAAACATTAACTTTCAGGTTCTTGGCGTGTATGCAGGCTTGAGTCAGAGCAACTAGCTCTGCTGCTTGAGCAGACAGGGTGTCAATACGGTGTGTTTCAATAACTTCAGTGTCAGTAGTCACTGCATATGCGGCGACTAGTTCTCCTGTACTTGTTCTCATACATGAACCATCCACATAAAGTGTCAGGTCTGGATCTGGTAATGGAATATCTGTCAGATCTTGTCTTGGCTTTGTCATGATGTTAACTACTTCCACACAGTCGTGTGTGGCAGAATTCGAAGTAACTGATGGTAACAATGTAGCAGGATTTAAAACGTTGCAGCGTCTGATTTCTATGTGTGGCTGGAACAGTGTCAATTCATAACCTGTTAAACGTGCAATTGTCAAGTGCTGAGTTTGTGTTCGGTTTAAAAGAACTTCCACGGAGTGTGGAACTTGTACTGTCAGGGAGTGTCCTAAGACTATGGAATCACTTTGTCTGATAGCTAGTGCTGTGGCTGCAACTGACTTAAGGCACGCAGGCAGAGCCTGGGCTACAGGATCTAATGTGCTCGAAAAATAAGCACAGGGCTTATATTGTCCTGCTTGATCTTGTGTGAGGACAGATAATGCTGTACCTTCACGTTCTGTTACGAAAAGTGTAAAAGGCTTACTGTAGTTCGGTGTTGCTAGAACTGGAGCTTGACATAGGGCTTTCTTTAACTCATTGAAACTGAGTGTATGTTCAGATGTCCAAGGGAGGACAGTCGATACGGCTGCCTCCTGTGTCGTTAACTGTATCAGTGGCTTGGCTAGAAATGCATACTGAGGAATCCATTGTCTGCAATAAGAAGTAAGGCCAATAAAAGCACGTACCTCCTTCTGGGTCTTGGGCTGAGGAAGACTCGCTATTAACTGGATACGGTCTGGTGTCAACTGCCTACCCCTCTTGGACAGTAAGTGTCCTAAGTAGACCACTTGCTGGACACAGAATTGAAGCTTCGAAGGGGACACCTTGTGTCCCATCTCGGCTAGGAAATACAAGACTGTAAGGGATGCTCGCTCGCAAGCACATTCAGAACGGGCTGTGATCAGGAGATCATCGACATACTGGAGCAGGGCAGTGTCAGTTGGCATGTGAATGTTGTCTAGTTGTCTCTTGAGTGCTTGACTATAAATACTAGGACTTTCTGTGAAACCTTGAGGAGCGCGTGTGAACATATAGCTCCTTCCATTTAAACAAAATCCGAAAAGGAACTGGCTGTCTGGATGAATGGGGACACTAAAAAATGCGTTCTTGAGGTCTATGACAGTGAAAAATGAAGCTTCGGAATCAATGACTGTCAACAGGGAAGAGATATCTGGGACAACTGGATACTGGGGAATAATACATTTATTAAGTTCTCGGAGATCAATCACTAAACGATATACTGGAGGTGCATTTGGATCAGTACGTTTCATAACAGGAATGATCGGAGAATTGCATACATTGGAGTCAGTTTCTACAACTACTCCTTGAGCCATGAGCTCGTCAATAATTTTGGATAAGGCTGCTACAGCCTCAGGTGGCAATCTGTACTGTCTGATTCGTGGCAGGACTACACCTGGCTTGAGAGTCACACGATGGGGTGTGATTTGCATAAAGCCAACATCAGTTGGACCTTGCGCCCATAGATGCTGTGGAACATTAGACAATCTGGGATCAAAATCTCGTAATACATAGTGACCCTTGAAGTCACGTAGGAACAATCGTATTCCCTCGGGGGAACAGCATATAACTGCACCTAACTCTTTCAGTGTTTTAATGCCTAATAGATTCTCTGGACATGACTTAGTAAGTAACAGATCAGTAGTGCGGGACAATGGACCTACTTCTAGAGTAACTGGCTTTGATATTTCATTTACAATAGGTTTTCCTGAAAATCCAAGGGAAACATTTCTAGAGCCTGAGAGCGGAGCCCCTGGAACTTCGGCGTGACTTATAGTGGTCCTACTTGCCCCTGTATCAATCAAAAACTTCCTATCTTTCCCTAATACTTGACTGTGAACATAGGGACCTTCTTGATCTACAGGTATCTCGATGAGAGGCAAGCCTACCTCCCTCTCTAGACTGTTTCATGAATACGGTTGATACTCTGGATACTCGGACTGTGCATACTGGTACATCTGCTGTGTAACATGCTGTGTTGCAGCGATAGGCTGCGGAGCTGTAACTGTCTGTGGTGCATTCTGTGACTGAGGAGTCTGTGTAACTTGTTCTTGTCTAGGCGGACGTGGTCTTTCTTTAGTCTTACCGGTAGCTATGTTGTGTTTCAGAACTGCACACTCGTTTATAAAATGACCTGGCTGTTTACAATAATTGCAGTTCCCTTTAACGGGAGCTGCAGGATGACTGGCTTGATTTGTACCCCTCTTCTGACTGTCTTGAGGAACAGATTGTGCAACTAGTACTTTCATTTTCGTGTCTTTCATACGTTTTCTCTCGTGATCTTGTTCTTCTCTGATTCTATTCTGGTGATATTGAAGCATCTGTAACATCTGGGACGGGGTATTAGCTTGCCAGGTACTTTCGACTTTCAAAACTCGGTTTTTAATTTGTGGACTTGAATTCTCGACTAATTTAGTAACAAAAAGATGAGGGTATGACTCGCTACTCGTCTTGAGGCCACTGTTTATGGTAAAACATTTCTCAAATCTGGAATAATAATCACTAATATCTTCGTCTTGTTTCTGTTTACAGGCTGAGATTGCATCCCAGTCTTCTTTTTTAGTTGTCAATAACCTAGGCAAAACTTGTATTAATAATTCTGGTAATTCTTTACATTTATCTCCAAGACCGGTACCTGGTACTCGTGCCTTGTCTTCAGCTTCTAGGACTGCCCAATCGATCTTTTTCTCTCCCACCTCCCATTCTTTTTCCTTGAGTTTCTCATATACCCCTGCGGGCAACAGGAATTTTAACATTTTAATGATATCTGGATACGTGTATTCTCCCATACGGAGCATGTCTTTTAATTCTCGGTGGAACCCTGCTGGATCTTTATCATGACAGGGAATTAACTTTTTCATCTCTAAGAGTTCCATCTTTGTGATCGGGGTGTAAACAAACACTCGTTGCATTTCACCACCGTCTGTCTTAACTGGATGCACTTCTCGTAACGGATTCTGTCTGTCTATGTAAAAGGGTTTACTTTCTGGGGGTGAGACATGAACAAAATGCGGGTTCAAAAACATACTATATTTGTGGCGCTGTTCTAGAATGACACTAATTAAATCAGTACCTAAACCTTTCCATCTATACTGGAGTAACTCGTTCAGGACATCGTGTAACGGACCTGGATCAGAATGTTGACCCTCATACAATGTAATGAGGTGCTGGATCATATACATACCCGCCAGTCGCTGCTCGGCTGGGGGCAATTTCAGAAACATTTGTGCCACTATTTCGTCTGGAAAAGTGGTAGAATCAGTAATCCATCGGACTGCTGATCGGACTAGTTCTTGTTCATGCATGGTACTTAACTCGCTATAACCGATTCGTGATTTCAGAATGTGATCGGTAGCTTGAAATACTTGTTCCAGAGAACCTTGTTCTGGTGCTGGATGATGAAAAATTGACTTGTGTTCTAGGCGCAAATGGCGATCTGGAAATCTAGATTTTCCTACATACGCTATTCTGTCGGGATTCTCGTCCTCTACCTCTTCTGTAGAAGAGTCATTTTCTTTCTCGCTTACTTGTGCTTCTTTACGTTGTTCGTGTACCCTTATTATTTCTTTACGGATTTTCTTGTACATACTCTCTATACTACTGATAGTCTTGTGCTTACCCTCGGCTATATTATCACTCCACCTTGTCAGGACTTTCATTTCGGCTCGATCTTTGGTCGGATAATCTTGTTCCCTTATTAGACAATTAATCAGAAACTTTAATATCATGAGCTGGACTTCAACTTTTCTTTGGCACATGACGTCACTAATACTTTCTGGATCATTCCCTGTACGGATGAAACGATATATTCTGTCTAGATCTTCTTTCATATCTGGTAGGGTAACTAGATACTCGGTCACCTTTCTTACGCGTAATGAATATAAAACCATATTATCCTCGCCTGGGACTGGATCATAGCCACATTCGGTAAGGGCTTTTCTTATTTCTGCAACAGACTGATACCTGGGCGTACGCTGTGACGCTTGTGCATGTAATTCGGCTAACGTTAAACGCTTGTGTGGCGGCGGGGTTTGAGGAGGACCTCCCCCTGCGGCCCCTAAACTAGAGTCGTCTACTGATGCTCTTCGTCCTGGCAGAGTGGGAAATGGAAATGTAGGCTGGACTTGTATGGCGGGCTGGACCGGGGGTACCGTAACAGGTACTCCGGTGTCTGGAGGAGCGGGAAGTGCCTGATTTACAGGGACTGGCGGAGCGGGATTTGCATATTCTGGGACTGTGTCGTCCAAATAGGACGAGATGAAAATATCAGCTGCGGTCGGTTTGTGACGTAGCTTGGTCGGAACTAATGGTGGCGGGAAATTACTGGATGCCTCTGGGGTCGCTTTTGGCAAGCCCTCGGCAAGAAGAGGATACATACCCTTGATAAGAGCATGCCTCTGTCTGTCTGACTGTTCGGTTTTAACTCGTTCACCAATCTCGATTAATTCCCTTTCTTGGGCTCGTTCTAAGGATTCTCTACTTAATTCTGACTTTCTGATTTCTTTTTCGGTTCTTTTATGAGATTCTTTGCGCCATAACTCAATGGCATCTTTCTGTGACTGTCTGGCTTTCTTTTTCCATAATGCTTCTTCTACTCTCATGATGCACTCGGCATCCCATGTGCCTGATACAGGCCATCTATACTTTTCTTCTAACTGTTTGGTATACTCTACCCATAAATCTAGATATAGTATGGCACTTATGCCATGCTTTTGATACATGAAATGACCTGGACTGTCCCTAGGCGGGACAGGAACTGCTGCTTCTAGCAGACCTTTTCTGGTTTTTAACTGACGCAGTTTTGAAAATAGCGGCATGACTGAACTATAATCTGGACACAATACAATACACAATAAACACGAGAATCACTTCGCACTCATACCACGACATTAAAATACATGAAGAACATTATGAATAACAGTTCGAACAGAATACTACCTGGAATACGGAAAACAGAATACATGAATGTTGGACCTGGGCCTCTTGGCAGGGTCATCCCTAAACTTTTTGCCTTCCTCCAATACTCTCTCTGACCTGTTTTTGTTGGTTTAATGACTCTGGGCACTTTGCCACTGCTGACCAGTGCTAAAGTGCATATGCTCTCCCTGTTGTAAAGTGTACATGTGATTGATGTCCATGATTGGTTCATTGGATTTACTGTTAGTCCCTAGTAAAGTGCACCAGGAGTGCCAGGGCTTGTGAATGCCAATACTGCTAGTGGGCCTGCAGCGCTGGTTGCGCCACCCACAGAAGCAGCCTTAAAATGTGTCTAGGGTCTGCCATTGCAGAACCTGCGTGCAGTCTGGTACTGTCATGCTAGCTGGGCAAGTGCACACACTTGCCAGCCCCTGAACCTTCCCTTAACTTCATATTAGTCACCCCTATGGTAGGCCTGAGGGCAGGGTGCATTGTAGTGTAAGGTAGAACATGCCCTGATGTCTAAGGCACTCTCACAAAGGCTTAGCAGGGTAATCGAGGGGTTGGTGTATACAACACAACACGGTTTCATCCCGGGTAAAGGGACTACGGAACACACAAGGAGGATGATTACCATTTTGGATGTCACGGGAGCCACAGGGGATCCTGCCTCAGCCATCTTCCTGGACGCTGAGAAGGCTTTTGACAGGGTCTCCTGGGGCTACCTGTGGAAAGCCTTGGAGTGGTTCGGGATAGGAGCAGGTTATGTGGGAGCCATAAAAGCGCTATACATAGCTCCAACAGCAAGGGTGAGGATTAATAGAGGGTATACAGAGGACATATGTATAAAGCGCGGTACAAGACAGGGTTGCCCGGCCTCACCATTGTTATTCGCTTTATATTTAGATTCTTTTCTGCGAAGACTAGAAGGGAATCCTAAAATACTCCCGATTGAAGTACATGGTCAGGCATATAAGACGCTTGCATATGCAGACGATGTGGCAGTGGTTACACCAGACCCTGGGTCAGCTATAATAGAAATCGAACAGGAGGCTGTTCTGTTTGGCTCATTTTCAGGTTATTCTTTGAATAAAGGAAAAACACAAATAATACAAAACAACCGGGTAAATGTTCAAGATATAAGAATAACATCTGAAGTTACATATTTAGGGGTGAAGATCACAACGGAATTAGATAGATTAGTAGAAATTAATATGAGCCCGTTGCTGGGAAAAATTAAAATAAACACAGAAAGAATGAACAACCTACACCTGACCTTAATGGGTCGAATCAACGTCATCAAGATGATAACATTCCCCAAAGTTTTGTATTTATTTAGATCCATCCCTTTATTTTTTGAAAACATCTGGTTTAGTAAGTTAGAATCAATTTTGAACAAATTCATTTGGGTTAAAGGAAAAACAAGAAGAGCCTATAGACACTTAACAATGGATAGAGAGAAAGGGGGTTGGGGAGCACCGGACTTCAGGCTCTATTACTGGGCTGCAGTACTTCAGTATAGTAGGGTGTTAATAGGCGGGGGAGGCTTGGATCATTTGTCAGACACTCATCCAGGATTACCCAATACCTATGCGTTAGTATTAGGGGAAGAAGTAGAGAATGGATTTCTAAATACAACTGAATTCACGTATTTTAAGCATACAAGATTTAAGACTTTGAAAGCAGTATATAGGGTGTGGAAAGGGGTGGCTAAGAAACTCGGGCTAGGTAGATTTAATCACTATACAAGATTATACACAAATAGCTCACTCCCAAGGGAGATTTTTAAAGATGCCATTATGTATGACTGGGATAATAAAGGTATAGTTCAAATAGGGAACTTATTGGATAGACAGGGTAATATTGATCAGTTCGGGGCACTCAAAGCTAAATTTGGATTAGAACAAAACTGCTTCTATAAATATCTCCAAGTGAGGAGCTTTCTAGCACAAAAACAAGGTGGCCCGGCAGGGATGGGACAATGTAAAATCATGGATTATATAGCAACAACTACCAAATGTACAATAAGACACCTGTATACAGAATTGAAAGAAAACAAAACAGATGATAGGGCAAAATTTTCGCAGAAATGGATGGAAAAGTTGGGGTCAGGCTCAGAATCTTTCCAGGAATCACTTGATTTGGGTAGAACAGTGCTACGCTCAGCAACCCTCCAGTCACAGCATTTTAAAACAGTGTTCTCACTCTATCATACACCGGATAGAATTGCCCAGTGGGGAGGGACAACAGGAATAACATGCCCTCGATGTAATGCGAGTGGCGCAGATATTGTACACATGTTCTCACAGTGCCCACAACTGTTTACCTTGAAGCTAGCTATAGAAGAGTTTCTCGATAAAACACTCAATATTAAGATCAACCTGGTAGATGAATTAATTATTTTGGGGGTAGTAAGTATGGAAGAGGCAATCCCAGTTGAATTTATTTTTGTTACAATTGCAGTGTTTCGTTTATGTATTGCAAGGAATTGGCTGAGTAAGGCTCCCCCATTATTCTCAGAATGGATGGCCAGCCTTCTTAACATCTATAATCTAGAAAAGGCAATATACGATAGGAAAGGCAGAAGGGCCAAGGCATTAGGTAAAATAATATGGCAACCCATTACGACATGGAAATCCAGCAGGATAAACTTAGAATATGTGGGTTAGGGGATAGGTTCTGTTTTATCTTATTACATCTGTTTGTGATATAAAAAATTGCATAAACAATGAATTGTATATATAACCACCTGAGAAATCGGAATGTGCTGTAAACATACGAAATTGGAAGGTGCTGTAAACCTAAGTTGGAATGTATGGAAAAATTTTATGAAAAATTTAATAAATATTATAAAAAGATAAAAATAAAAAAAATAAAAAAAAAAAAAAAAAAGAACATGCCCTGATGTGTGTGGCATGTTCTAATAGTGAATTACTACCAAAGTCGTTTTTCACTATTGTAAGGCTACCTGTTCCCTTCTAGGCCAGATGGGCTGCTGGAATTATTACACTCTATAATCCCAGCAGGCTCAGGGAACATGGTAGAAATTCATGTTTAGTATGCCTGAACTCAGAATAATAAAATACTTCTTTTAGTAAAGTTTATTTTAATATCCTGTGTTTGCAAATGCTACTTTTAGAAAGTTAGCATTTGCTTGCCTAACCATTTCAGCCCGCCTCTGCTTGGATGTGGATCTGACTGTCTGGTGTGTGTGAGTGACAGGGCTGGGAGTTGACAGGTAGTGAATAGCCAGATGACACCTTAGTGGGTGGTGGGAGTTTCCCCTGAATGATGCATCAGGCTGTGCCCCTGCCTCCACAATGCTGGCTCCGCCCTCCTGGGGAGCGACTGATGACTCAGCCTGCACCTGGCCCAGGAAGGACCGAAGCTTGTCAACAAAGTGCTCAGGCCACTCCTGCCCTCACAATGCCGGCTCCGCCCCCCTGGGGAGCGGCTGATGTGCCTGCACTCACACTGAATACAGAAGCCAGAAGTACCCACAACAAGTACTCAGAGACTGGAGCAGTTATGCAGAGGCCCCCCTGGCTTGCTAGAACAAAAGAAACTGGGTATAAAAGAAGGAGCCCTGCTCCTTGTAAATTAGATCCAGTTTGCGCAAAGAAGAAGCTCTGCCTGAAGAGAAGGACCCTGGAAGCTGCATGGAGAAGTACTGACTCTGACCCCAAGAGACTGGCCTGTGGTGGGTGCCTTGCTGCTGAAGGAGAGCAGGAGAAGAAAGACGGAAAGACTTTGCTTTTATTCAACTTGTGCCAAACTCTGCTGAAAGATCTCCAAGGGCTTGATTGAGCTTGCCCCCTGAACTGAACCCCAGGACCAGTGGGTTCTCCTGTGCTTTGGCTCGTCCCCTGCCTGAGGCCGAGTATTTCCTCCCGCCGGAGGTGAAGTCTGCCCCCTCTCGCCCCCTCCTAGGGCCGCCGTGGTACTCGGGAGCCAGCCTGCCCTCTTGCCCTTGAGAGCCTCGCTCCACCCGGAGTCGCTCTCTGCCCCAGGGCTAAGGCCGGCCGCTCCTCTACCCCTGCCTGCTTCACGGAGCCCTTGAGGAGACTTCAGCCCCTCCCGCCGGAATCCCGGGGACTCGAGCAGCCTGTAGCCTGGACCCCGTGCATCTGATTGCACCCGGCTGCCCTGCCTTGCTCTGCCCCCCCCAGGAGAGGCCGCACCGCACTGTGAAGGGTGCCTTGCCTCCCGGAGATCCTCCGCTGTCAGAAGGGACCCCTCTGCACTGACAAGTCCTGAAAGAAAGCATTCCTGAAGGTGCCTTGGCCCCAGAGGCTCCTCTCATCGCCTGCTTGCTGCTCTGCTCCGCAGCTCAGCCCCCACCTCTGGAAAAGGCCCAGGGTTTCTTCGAGGCCCTCTCTGGTGTCCATTCCAAGCCTACCGCGAGATGCGTGAGAGTTGGTAGGGGCCGAGTCAGTTTCACCCTTGAAGGCAGGAGAGGCGCTGCAAGGCGCTCCGAAGGCCGAGGAGGGTCCCAAAGCCCCAGAACAGAGAGAGGCTTTCTCTTTGAAAGGAAAGAACACTGAGAGATGTGAAATTAGGAGATTTATAACAAGAGCGCCTTAACAGAGAAATCTCCATTTTTGAACTACAAGGAAGTGAGAAAACATTCAGAAGTGCATATAAAGACTTGTACATTACTAAAAAGAACTGTGGCAACATAAATAAGAGTAACTGGAACCTCGCAATCCTTTAAAGTAACAAACTGTATTTACAAGCCTGATTTTAAAAATATATAAAGAGAATATATTTTTTACTACAATACAGTTTGGTGTCATTGTGTGGTGGGTTGGTTGTGATGGTGGTATGATATTGCAAATGTTTAACCCTATGTGCCCCAGAGATTAGCCTAGACTGCTTGCGCCACACTACCTAGAGGGTAAGCAGAGGTTGTTCTTAGAGGTAACCCTCAGCCCTGACGAGGAAGAGAGAGGCCCTGTTTGTCGCCAGTGCTGCACTGCGCCAACCAGAGACTCCCCCTTCCTACATTGGTGGCAGCGGTGGGATAGCGAATTTACATTTGCAGTGTTCATGCCTTAACTATTGACCATTGCACAGTGATGACAGTCCAGTAACTAAGCCACAGACTTTGTTTTTTTTGGATTTATGATTTGCGAGAAGAGATCTCCATGTGTTTTTGAAGTCATGCCTGTGTCAGTGAAAATGGAAAAGGCAGCATCCATTTCTTCTATTGACTGTGATTGGGAGAAACTAGAAAACTACACTGGGAAACAGCTCAGGAGCTTCTGCAAAAATTTGAACATTTCCATGACCGGACTCTCCAGAAGGGAGCAGTTCCAAAAGGCGCTGAGGGCCTGGGTCAAGGCAAGGAATGCCCCTGGAAAGGATTTTGAATTTGAGGATGCAGAACAGCAGCTGGAGGGACCCCTGACTCCAGAGTGTAGGGGTGCAACCTCCCCATTGGGTAGCAGTGTTTCTGGCCGAGGTCTGTCGCCAGAGGAGCTGGCGGACAGACAGGCAACCCGAGATCATGAATTGAAGTTGGCAGAGCTGGAAATAAATGGGCAACTGGAGCTAGAATCTAGGAGGTTAGCCCTGGAAGTAATGAAAATGGAGCTTGCGCATGACTTAAGAATGAGGAAACTTGACTTGGAGCTCGAGGCGCTTGAGGCCAGGAGGGCTTCAGCCCAGCAACAAGAAATGTGTGTAGCTCAGAGATTGAGCTTTGCTGAGTTGGAGGTGGAGTCCAGCTCAGATGGTGGCAGCAACATTCAGGTATCTAGTGCAGACAGCATAGCGCGCGCACCTAGAGATATGGCACCTGACTTGGAGGGGGTTAACATACACCAGGAGGTTCAAGGGCATGAGGTAGCTCCAGTAGTGCGCAGCGTCCCTGAAGGGAATAGGGTAGCTGGCGTAGGAGTTCATGGTCCTAGTGGTGGGAGGGATTCCCCCATGGTTGAGGTCCTGGTGGGTGAGTGTAAGGACCGCCCAGAAGAGTGTGGGTTGTGTGACAGAGACAGTTCGCTACTGTCTGGCCAGTCTCAGAAGAATGGTGTGGAGTATGTGTGTGAGGCGCTGGATGGTGAGGTGAAGGATAATTTGGTTAACCCTACTAGGGGGCTGTGTAATCCAATTGTGGGAGAGCATACTTTAAGTCCCAGTTTTCCAGAGCTATGCCAACACCTGTTTGAGAGTGAGTTCTCTGGCCCCAGGGAGCTCACATTGGAGGCAGACCTTGTGGTGGATTCCCGAGGGTCTGGAGAGGCATTGGGGTGTGATCCTGTGGGGAGTGTCTCAGGTATCTTCCAGCCCAGAGTGGTGGAAGTGGCGCAGAGTAGCCCAGCTAGGTCCTGTAGTAGTGAGATGGGTGTAGGGCCTCACGTCCTGTCCTTAAGGGGAAGGAGTGAGAATGGGTTTTGTCCCGGTAGTGCCCAACCTCAGTCTCAGAGCCTGGATGGTTCTTTAAGGGAACACCAGGTGGGGAGCCTAGGCTGTCCGGATGAGTCACCCGCTGAGGGGGATCCCCCAGTGGCTAGAGAACGTGGAGGCTCTGTAAACAGGGCTCCAGTAGTTCTGGTGACTGGCAGTACCACTCCAGTTGGGAGGGTGCAGAAGTCCAGAAAGAGGGGCGAGAGGGGGAAAGAGTCCCCAGTGGAAGAACCAGTGGGTCAGGGGCCAGCCAGCAGGGCTGCGTCCCCAGTGAATGACCAGGGGGACACCACTTCTGTCCTGGGGGATCTTCCCGCACTGTCAGAGGGACAGGGGTTGGGAGATCCGCGCCGGGCAGACTGTTGCACGACACATGAGCTATGTGCCACCCTCAGGGGGGGCAGGCGTGCTCCCCGGAAAGTCCTGGTGCGCCAGGCAAGTGTTCAACTGCAGGGTTGGGTCCCTGAGTTGAGAAGCCAGGGTCAGGTGTTGTCTGACCTGGAGGGCAGGGCCACTGTAATCAGTGTCCTGGCCCATGTCACTTCTAGGGGTACCACTCCAGTTGGGAGTGGGCAGTACTGTGGAAGGGGGTGCAGAGGGAGGGAGTCCTCGCCTCTGACCCCGGTGCAGTTTGAGGGTTTAGACCCTAGGTTTAAGGGCCAGGTGCAGGGTGTCCCCCCTGACCTGGTGCCCCAGTTGCAGGATAGCACCCCTGAACTGGTGGGCGAATTGTGCAGGTCACCTGCCACAGGTGCCCTGACAATTCTGGAAGGGGGTACCACTCCAGGTGGGAGGGTACAGAGCCCCCAGGAGGAGGACCGGGTGTGGGAGAGGCCACCCCAGTCTTTAGTACAGCCGTCAGGTACAGACCTGAGGCTGGTGGGTCAGTGCCAGGATGGCATACCTGACCTGACAGGAGGGAGAGTGGACCAAGGGTGCCAAGCACCTGGGGCTAATGCCCCCCACTCTTTAAGGCCACAGAGGTTTGAGAGCCCTGAGAGGCGTAAGGCTTGGGTCTCATTCCTGACTACTGTCAGTGGCCACTGTGACATTTTTCTGTCTGCCTGTTGGGACACACCTGTGAGCGAATTAAGGTTCAAGGCTGCACAGGTGGTGTCCACAGGTGTAGAGAAGGGTTTCCCATGGATTGGCTTGGTGGACCCTGAGAGTATGAACAGAGGATTTGAAGGAGGTGCAGATTGGCGTAGAACTGGAATGTGCCCCTGCTGTTGCGGGCCAGGTCCAGGTTCTATCGCCCAAAGCAGGGACGCCCATCACAGTGGTGATTGGTCTACCCTGCGTTTTGGCTGGAAGGGGGTTGTGTTGGACCTGGGCCTCTTGGCAGGGTCATCCCTAAACTTTTTGCCTTCCTCCAATACTCTCTCTGACCTGTTTTTGTTGGTTTAATGACTCTGGGCACTTTGCCACTGCTGACCAGTGCTAAAGTGCATATGCTCTCCCTGTTGTAAAGTGTACATGTGATTGATGTCCATGATTGGTTCATTGGATTTACTGTTAGTCCCTAGTAAAGTGCACCAGGAGTGCCAGGGCTTGTGAATGCCAATACTGCTAGTGGGCCTGCAGCGCTGATTGCGCCACCCACAGAAGCAGCCTTAAAATGTGTCTAGGGTCTGCCATTGCAGAACCTGCGTGCAGTCTGGTACTGTCATGCTAGCTGGGCAAGTGCACACACTTGCCAGCCCCTGAACCTTCCCTTAACTTCATATTAGTCACCCCTATGGTAGGCCTGAGGGCAGGGTGCATTGTAGTGTAAGGTAGAACATGCCCTGATGTGTGTGGCATGTTCTAATAGTGAATTACTACCAAAGTCGTTTTTCACTATTGTAAGGCTACCTGTTCCCTTCTAGGCCAGATGGGCTGCTGGAATTATTACACTCTATAATCCCAGCAGGCTCAGGGAACATGGTAGAAATTCATGTTTAGTATGCCTGAACTCAGAATAATAAAATACTTCTTTTAGTAAAGTTTATTTTAATATCCTGTGTTTGCAAATGCTACTTTTAGAAAGTTAGCATTTGCTTGCCTAACCATTTCAGCCCGCCTCTGCTTGGATGTGGATCTGACTGTCTGGTGTGTGTGAGTGACAGGGCTGGGAGTTGACAGGTAGTGAATAGCCAGATGACACCTTAGTGGGTGGTGGGAGTTTCCCCTGAATGATGCATCAGGCTGTGCCCCTGCCTCCACAATGCTGGCTCCGCCCTCCTGGGGAGCGACTGATGACTCAGCCTGCACCTGGCCCAGGAAGGACCGAAGCTTGTCAACAAAGTGCTCAGGCCACTCCTGCCCTCACAATGCCGGCTCCGCCCCCCTGGGGAGCGGCTGATGTGCCTGCACTCACACTGAATACAGAAGCCAGAAGTACCCACAACAAGTACTCAGAGACTGGAGCAGTTATGCAGAGGCCCCCCTGGCTTGCTAGAACAAAAGAAACTGGGTATAAAAGAAGGAGCCCTGCTCCTTGTAAATTAGATCCAGTTTGCGCAAAGAAGAAGCTCTGCCTGAAGAGAAGGACCCTGGAAGCTGCATGGAGAAGTACTGACTCTGACCCCAAGAGACTGGCCTGTGGTGGGTGCCTTGCTGCTGAAGGAGAGCAGGAGAAGAAAGACGGAAAGACTTTGCTTTTATTCAACTTGTGCCAAACTCTGCTGAAAGATCTCCAAGGGCTTGATTGAGCTTGCCCCCTGAACTGAACCCCAGGACCAGTGGGTTCTCCTGTGCTTTGGCTCGTCCCCTGCCTGAGGCCGAGTATTTCCTCCCGCCGGAGGTGAAGTCTGCCCCCTCTCGCCCCCTCCTAGGGCCGCCGTGGTACTCGGGAGCCAGCCTGCCCTCTTGCCCTTGAGAGCCTCGCTCCACCCGGAGTCGCTCTCTGCCCCAGGGCTAAGGCCGGCCGCTCCTCTACCCCTGCCTGCTTCACGGAGCCCTTGAGGAGACTTCAGCCCCTCCCGCCGGAATCCCGGGGACTCGAGCAGCCTGTAGCCTGGACCCCGTGCATCTGATTGCACCCGGCTGCCCTGCCTTGCTCTGCCCCCCCCAGGAGAGGCCGCACCGCACTGTGAAGGGTGCCTTGCCTCCCGGAGATCCTTCGCTGTCAGAAGGGACCTGTTGGAAATGGGATCCCTGGCTGGCCAGGGCTCTCGCCAAAGTCAGTCAGAGACCACCACACCCAAGTCAGGGCAAGGGAGTTACACGCCAAGATAACCCCTACTCACCCTCTAGGTAACGTGGCGCGAGCAGCAAGGCTAAACTTGGAGGCGATGTAGGCTAAGTATTTGCGCACGCACCCCAGCAACAACAACCAAAGGCCCACCACAAAGGAAACTCCACACAAGGTTATATAAAAATAGCCTTTGTATTATAATAAATAAACATCAGATAAAACACACATCTTGTTACACTGTGCCAACAGGCACGGGCGGAATTTACAAGGGATATTTGTACAGGACAGGGCCACTTGAACCACTGTCAAGGGTATCAACACTTTTAGCAGCAATACTTTCAGTAATAAAGCAATACCTTCAGTAATAAAGCAATACTTTCAGTAATAGCACTTTAGCAGTACCTTCAGTAATAAAGCAATACTTTCAGTAATAGCACTTTAGCAATACCTTCAGTAATAAAGCAATACTTTCAGTAATAAAGCAATACTTTCAGTAATAGCATACAACCAGTAATTACTGGTAACAGGGCCTCACTAGCACCACCTGTACTAGGGAGAAAACAACCACCTACACGTCACACTACCTGTAGGGGTGCAAAAGCAACACACATGATGTCGTAACATTCAGAGGTGTAAAAGGACAAAGAGAACACATGATGAATAATCTACCCATTCAGAGGTGTAAGCAAAACACATGATGCCGTAACATTCAGAGGTGTAAAGGCACATGACGCATAATCAATACATTCAGAGGTGCAGAACAAATACCAATTTCCCCAAACTCACCAGTCACCACCTGTGACTGTCCCGGTGTCCCAATGTCAGGGCCTAAACGTGGCAGTTGCCCACAAAGTGCTGGGCAACTGGAGCAGGGAAAGTTAGCGCAAAGTTGGAGCCTCTCTGGGCTCAAAGAACCACCACTGTGGCACTGGTGAGCCTCTCTTAGGCTCTCTCACCAGCAAGGGGGGCTGCTGAGCCTCTCAGGGCTCCAGCAACAGAAAGGTACAGCCTCGCTGGGCTGGGGGGTCCCTCGCTCTGGGGACCCAAAGCAATAATGCTGGCCAAGAGCCTCGCTGGGCTCTAACGCTACTGGTGCCCCCGGGGCACCTCGTGGCTCCACAAACGCGGAGGTGCTTTCTCTCGGTGGAGCCTCTCTGGCTCGGGTTGGAGTCCCCCTCTTGGGGACTCGGGTCGCTCACAAGTGCCCCCTGAGCCCTCAGGCTCAAAACACAAAGGCGCGAGGTCGCGCTACAGAGAGGGGGCGGGGCGGACACCGGCAATATGTCCCGACGCTCCCCCCTCCTCTGCAGGCACCTACCGGGTTCGCGCTGGGCTCTCCAGCGGAGGCGGGTCTCTCCCGCTGGTCCCGGGGCTCTCCTGGGCGGCGGGGCTCTCCTCACCGCGACGGAGCCTTGCCGGCACCTTTTCTCTGCTCTCCTCGCTGCTGGGCTCTCCTCTCCCGGCGGCGAGGCGGAACTTCCGGTTGCTTCTCCCGGGGCCGCGCTCTGATTGGCCGGCCGGCCGGAACACTTCCGGGTCGTCGCGGGCAGCGCGGCGGCCCGTTTCAGGCAGGCAGGCGGGCTCCCAGATGATCCGAGGAGTGGGCTCCCTCGTAGATCAATAAATCGGCACAACACCACAGCAATAAGCGGGGTGGCACCCGCGCTGTCAACTCGCCACACGGGGCGATCGGATGCCGGGTGGGCACCGGCCTCTGCAGACCACAGCGCTCCCAAGCGCTGCAGGCACAAATAAGCGCTCGTAAGCGCTAAACAGCAGCAAAAAGCGCTCCCAGGCGCTAGGGGTAAAATCCAGCGTTTCCAAGCGCTAGGCAGGCAATCTCAGCGCTCCTAGCGCTGAAGGGCAGAGAGCAGCGCTTTCAGGCTGCAGGCAACGAAGTCCTCAGTGCTCCCCAGCACTGGAGGACAGGACAGGGCTCCAGCAGGGGCTGGAGGCAGGCAGGGGGGCAAGGCTGGGCCAGAGCCAGCACACTGGGTCTCCAGGCAGGGAGACACCCCAAGTGGCGGTCCTCCTGGCCCCAGCAGCAGCAACAGCCCCCTCTGGCAGGATCCAAAAGCAGAACATTTTCTAAGGGGACACAGCCCCTTCTTATAGTAACAAATCCTTTGTTACAATGTGCAGGGTGGGGGGAAAACCAGTCGCAGCTGGTTCTGGAGCACTCTTGATGGCCCAACCACCCATTTCTTCCACTGGGGAGGCTAGGGTCGTTAGACACACCACAGGGGGGCGGAGCCAGCATTGTGTGGGGAAAACCCAGCCCATCTAGGACACAGGTACACTCCTCCCACACATCACTCATGCTAATCTCCCACTCACCACCGGGCAGACCCATCCAGACTTCCTGGAGCCTGGCATGCCAGCCAGCTCCAGCCAATCACGCTCCAGCACCCTCACAGCACATGCACACATATCTCAATGTCCAGAAGTAGCACTTCCCAACTAGACACATACATGTCGCACATACCATTGCGCAGCATTCACTCTCACGAGTTCATACATACTAAACTCGAGCCTGCACTCCCCACACATCAGGAACTACCAGGGCACACACATTCCCCATGCATTCCTATGGGAGGGCAGGCCAGCCATACTACACGCACGCACTTTCACTCTGGGACCCAGGGGAAAGTGCGCAGAGACCCAAAAATCACTGACACAGGGTCACACATAAGGCAAAAAGTCCAGGGGTGAACCAGCCCTGCGGGCCAAGTCCAACACAACCCCCTTCCAGCCAAAACGCAGGGGAGAACAATCACCACCGTGATGGACTTCCCTGCTTGGGGCGATAGAACACGGACGCAGGCCCGCCACTGCCGGGACACCCTCCTGTTCTATGCCACGGTGAACCCCTAGGGTTCCTTCTAAAGCTACTGTAAGGACCAGCTGGGCTACCCCACTGGTACTCCTCAGCTGTCCACGGCCAGGACCAGGCCCTAGGCCACCCAGGTGCCACTGGTTCCTGCCTACTCATGAAGTGGGGGGTAGTAACCCCAGGCCCATAGTAGCCATTCTCCACTCCTCCTGTCTGCAAGACAGGGCTAGACTGCCACTGGTTCTCCAGCCTAGGGTCTACAACCTCAGGTGGACCAGGAGTCTCAGGGAAGGCTCTCCTCCCCTTACCTCTTCTTTTAGGGTTCCTCCTCCCCGTGCGAGGGGGACACCTAGAACGCCATCCCAACCTAGGGTTTAACCCCTCAGGTTGCACCGGGGTCAGAGGTGGGCTCTCCCACCCTCTGCACCCCCTTCCAGAGGTCTGCCCTCTCCCACCTGGAGAAGTTCCTCTGGAGGAAGAACCGGTCAGGACACTGGTTACAGTCGTCCTACCCTTCAGGTCAGGCTGATCCTGAACCTGGCCATCCAACCTCCGGTCTAAAACCTTTGGTGGAACAATTGCCTGGCACTCCAGGACTTCCTGGGACTCACCCACAATCCCTCTGAGGCTAACAACTGACACATCTGTTGTGTGACTGTCTGTCTGGCGCAGATCTCCCGCCCTCTGTCCACTTGACAGTGCGTGACGATCCCCCAGACCAGAAGTGGTGCCACCCGGGTCCCTCCAAGAAGATCTAGCCCAACTGGCTAGTCTCTGGTCCACTGGTGCATCCACTGGGAAACTCATCCCCCAATCACTCCTCACGCTGGACTCCTGTACCCTCCCTACCGGAGCGGTACTGCCAGCCTCTAGAACCACAGGAGCTCTGGTTACAGACGCTCCAGGTCCTCTACTCACTAGGAGATCCTCCTCAAATGGGCTAACAGGACAGCCTAGGTCCCCAACCTGGTGTTCCCTCAAGAAACCACCCAGGCTCTGAGACAGGGCTTCGGGCCTCTGGGGGCTCTCAGCCACCCACTGACTCCTGCTCCACTGAGCCAGGCAGTCAGCCCCTACACCCTTCTCACTATACTGGGACCTAGCTGGGCTACACTGAGCCTCTTCCACCACGCTGGGCTGGAAGATCCCTGACCCACTACTTTCGGAGTCACTCACCAATGACTCTACAGAGCCTCTGGCCCTTTCCCAGCGGTCTGCTTCCTCAGCAAGTAACTCTGGATCAGTAAATCCAACTTGCAACAGGTGTTGGCGCAACTCTGGCGAACAACCACTGAGCACCTGCTCTTTGACAATAAGATCAAACAAGACTTCAAAATCAGAGTCAGTGTGAACCTCTACCCAAGCCCACAGTGCTCCATGACATTCATCCTCAAACTTCTCCCACGACTGGTGAGGCAGCTTCCTACTGCCCCTGAATTTCACCCTTAACTCCTCTTCTGGGGAAACAGGTACCAGACTGGGGGAACTGGGACTGGGATTCCCTATACTGGAATCTAAATAGCTGCCACCACTGGACTCAACCCTCCCTGGGGGATCCAGAAAATTAAGACTGCGCTCAGGGGATAACCTACACTCTAGGGCTATCTTCTCCCTGGCCAAGGCCCTCTCAGCCTCTGCAGTCCGCTCATTCACACCCAGCTGCGCCATCTCTCTGGCATGCTCTAACCGGAGCTTCTCCATGGCCAGCTGGTGCTCCCTCTCTTCTCTCCTATCCACCCACTCCTCTGGGGACAGGGAAAGGGATGGGGTGCTACATCTGACACTGGACCCAGCAAGGGACTCCCTATCTAGGGGGTACTCACTCTCTGCTGGCGCCCACCCACTGTCAAACTCACTCTCCACATCAGACTCTTCAGGGCTCCCCTCAGACCCACCACCCTCATGGTGTGCGGCCCGGGCCCTCTCCCTCTCACTGTGCTCACGCTCCCAGTCACTCTTCTGCCACAGGATCATGTTATCCCTAAGCTTGGACTGGGTGTCTGACTCACTCACTGGGATGTCTCTCTCCTTACATAACCGTACCAACTCATGCACACTGTACTTGAACAGGCCACAAAGGTTAAAAGGCGATTCCATCTTGACAGGATGGTCACAGACACGTGCAACACAAGGGACCTTGCAATCTGAAGTAGGAGTACACAATTCCAAAACTTCCACACTCTCCTTAAAAAAAACCTCACTCATGCGTCCAGGAAAACACACCATTCATCCACACACACCCTCCCCTCGGATCGGTAAGGCAGTTTCTACCACCCCTGACTTCTCAACCTGACCAAAAGTGACACAGGTACCAAACTCTGGAAGCAGGGCGGGGGACAAATGTACAGGACACAATTATCAAATGACACTCTTCCGGAGAAGAAACAATGGAATTTTACCAACAACAATAATCCCCAAAATGTGGTTATCTAAAAATGTAGAGCTTTGAAGTGCGGCCAGTCGCTACTGTGGTACAACGCAAACACAAATCCTTATCCCACCGCTTGCCGCCAATGTTGGAAATGGGATCCCTGGCTGGCCAGGGCTCTCGCCAAAGTCAGTCAGAGACCACCACACCCAAGTCAGGGCAAGGGAGTTACACGCCAAGATAACCCCTACTCACCCTCTAGGTAACGTGGCGCGAGCAGCAAGGCTAAACTTGGAGGCGATGTAGGCTAAGTATTTGCGCACGCACCCCAGCAACAACAACCAAAGGCCCACCACAAAGGAAACTCCACACAAGGTTATATAAAAATAGCCTTTGTATTATAATAAATAAACATCAGATAAAACACACATCTTGTTACACTGTGCCAACAGGCACGGGCGGAATTTACAAGGGATATTTGTACAGGACAGGGCCACTTGAACCACTGTCAAGGGTATCAACACTTTTAGCAGCAATACTTTCAGTAATAAAGCAATACCTTCAGTAATAAAGCAATACTTTCAGTAATAGCACTTTAGCAGTACCTTCAGTAATAAAGCAATACTTTCAGTAATAGCACTTTAGCAATACCTTCAGTAATAAAGCAATACTTTCAGTAATAAAGCAATACTTTCAGTAATAGCATACAACCAGTAATTACTGGTAACAGGGCCTCACTAGCACCACCTGTACTAGGGAGAAAACAACCACCTACACGTCACACTACCTGTAGGGGTGCAAAAGCAACACACATGATGTCGTAACATTCAGAGGTGTAAAAGGACAAAGAGAACACATGATGAATAATCTACCCATTCAGAGGTGTAAGCAAAACACATGATGCCGTAACATTCAGAGGTGTAAAGGCACATGACGCATAATCAATACATTCAGAGGTGCAGAACAAATACCAATTTCCCCAAACTCACCAGTCACCACCTGTGACTGTCCCGGTGTCCCAATGTCAGGGCCTAAACGTGGCAGTTGCCCACAAAGTGCTGGGCAACTGGAGCAGGGAAAGTTAGCGCAAAGTTGGAGCCTCTCTGGGCTCAAAGAACCACCACTGTGGCACTGGTGAGCCTCTCTTAGGCTCTCTCACCAGCAAGGGGGGCTGCTGAGCCTCTCAGGGCTCCAGCAACAGAAAGGTACAGCCTCGCTGGGCTGGGGGGTCCCTCGCTCTGGGGACCCAAAGCAATAATGCTGGCCAAGAGCCTCGCTGGGCTCTAACGCTACTGGTGCCCCCGGGGCACCTCGTGGCTCCACAAACGCGGAGGTGCTTTCTCTCGGTGGAGCCTCTCTGGCTCGGGTTGGAGTCCCCCTCTTGGGGACTCGGGTCGCTCACAAGTGCCCCCTGAGCCCTCAGGCTCAAAACACAAAGGCGCGAGGTCGCGCTACAGAGAGGGGGCGGGGCGGACACCGGCAATATGTCCCGACGCTCCCCCCTCCTCTGCAGGCACCTACCGGGTTCGCGCTGGGCTCTCCAGCGGAGGCGGGTCTCTCCCGCTGGTCCCGGGGCTCTCCTGGGCGGCGGGGCTCTCCTCACCGCGACGGAGCCTTGCCGGCACCTTTTCTCTGCTCTCCTCGCTGCTGGGCTCTCCTCTCCCGGCGGCGAGGCGGAACTTCCGGTTGCTTCTCCCGGGGCCGCGCTCTGATTGGCCGGCCGGCCGGAACACTTCCGGGTCGTCGCGGGCAGCGCGGCGGCCCGTTTCAGGCAGGCAGGCGGGCTCCCAGATGATCCGAGGAGTGGGCTCCCTCGTAGATCAATAAATCGGCACAACACCACAGCAATAAGCGGGGTGGCACCCGCGCTGTCAACTCGCCACACGGGGCGATCGGATGCCGGGTGGGCACCGGCCTCTGCAGACCACAGCGCTCCCAAGCGCTGCAGGCACAAATAAGCGCTCGTAAGCGCTAAACAGCAGCAAAAAGCGCTCCCAGGCGCTAGGGGTAAAATCCAGCGTTTCCAAGCGCTAGGCAGGCAATCTCAGCGCTCCTAGCGCTGAAGGGCAGAGAGCAGCGCTTTCAGGCTGCAGGCAACGAAGTCCTCAGTGCTCCCCAGCACTGGAGGACAGGACAGGGCTCCAGCAGGGGCTGGAGGCAGGCAGGGGGGCAAGGCTGGGCCAGAGCCAGCACACTGGGTCTCCAGGCAGGGAGACACCCCAAGTGGCGGTCCTCCTGGCCCCAGCAGCAGCAACAGCCCCCTCTGGCAGGATCCAAAAGCAGAACATTTTCTAAGGGGACACAGCCCCTTCTTATAGTAACAAATCCTTTGTTACAATGTGCAGGGTGGGGGGAAAACCAGTCGCAGCTGGTTCTGGAGCACTCTTGATGGCCCAACCACCCATTTCTTCCACTGGGGAGGCTAGGGTCGTTAGACACACCACAGGGGGGCGGAGCCAGCATTGTGTGGGGAAAACCCAGCCCATCTAGGACACAGGTACACTCCTCCCACACATCACTCATGCTAATCTCCCACTCACCACCGGGCAGACCCATCCAGACTTCCTGGAGCCTGGCATGCCAGCCAGCTCCAGCCAATCACGCTCCAGCACCCTCACAGCACATGCACACATATCTCAATGTCCAGAAGTAGCACTTCCCAACTAGACACATACATGTCGCACATACCATTGCGCAGCATTCACTCTCACGAGTTCATACATACTAAACTCGAGCCTGCACTCCCCACACATCAGGAACTACCAGGGCACACACATTCCCCATGCATTCCTATGGGAGGGCAGGCCAGCCATACTACACGCACGCACTTTCACTCTGGGACCCAGGGGAAAGTGCGCAGAGACCCAAAAATCACTGACACAGGGTCACACATAAGGCAAAAAGTCCAGGGGTGAACCAGCCCTGCGGGCCAAGTCCAACAGGACCCCTCTGCACTGACAAGTCCTGAAAGAAAGCATTCCTGAAGGTGCCTTGGCCCCAGAGGCTCCTCTCATCGCCTGCTTGCTGCTCTGCTCCGCAGCTCAGCCCCCACCTCTGGAAAAGGCCCAGGGTTTCTTCGAGGCCCTCTCTGGTGTCCATTCCAAGCCTACCGCGAGATGCGTGAGAGTTGGTAGGGGCCGAGTCAGTTTCACCCTTGAAGGCAGGAGAGGCGCTGCAAGGCGCTCCGAAGGCCCAGGGAGGGTCCCAAAGCCCCAGGACAGAGAGAGGCTATCTCTTTGAAAGGAAAGAACACTGAGAGAACTGTGAAATTAGGAGATTTATAACAAAAGCGCCTTAACAGAGAAATCTCCATTTTTGAACTACAAGGAAGTGAGAAAACATTCAGAAGTGCATATAAAGACTTGTACATTACTAAAAAGAACTGTGGCAACATAAATAAGAGTAACTGGAACCTCGCAATCCTTTAAAGTAACAAACTGTATTTACAAGCCTGATTTTAAAAATATATAAAGAGAATATATTTTTTACTACAATACAGTTTGGTGTCATTGTGTGGTGGGTTGGTTGTGATGGTGGTATGATATTGCAAATGTTTAACCCTATGTGCCCCAGAGATTAGCCTAGACTGCTTGCGCCACACTACCTAGAGGGTAAGCAGAGGTTGTTCTTAGAGGTAACCCTCAGCCCTGACGAGGAAGAGAGAGGCCCTGTTTGTCGCCAGTGCTGCACTGCGCCAACCAGAGACTCCCCCTTCCTACAATGAATTTTCTCGAGAACAGAACTGACTAGAACAGAAACTAGATGCACTGCTGAAACAGTACGAAACTTACCGGTCTCATACAGAGACACGTCAGGACCCGCATCCACCGAAGTGGACACTTCGTTTGTGGGTCTGTGTACCACCAACCCACGGACCAGAGTCAATCAGATTGACCCTGTCTAGATACTACCCCAGCAACGGTACTCACCGGGCAGCAAGAACGGAAGGCCTCGGACTGGACTGGACTGCTTGGACGCCGGACGGACGGACTTCGGACTTCTGTTACGGGTGGACCTCCGGATACCTCGGACCTTGGACTCTCAGCTTGGGCTCTGGTCGGGACTCGCCGCGTTCCTCCACCGCCTCGTCTGGATGCTGGACCGCCTCCTCCGTCTCCTCCGTGGGCCTGAGGGATACTTGAAGCAGAAATATCTGCACGTGGCCGGTATGGTTCCGTCACGGCTGCAGAGTGTCAGGGGGTCGGCGTGGCTTCACCGGCGCATGGGGAAAGGGCAAGTCCCTGTTCGGGCGCCATTATGTGGTAAATAAATAAATAATACCTCTATTTTTGAATGGATAAATGAATAACAGATAGCTCAATAAATAAGAGTCAAGATTCGAGGTAGTAGGAGTTTTGCAGGTTTAATACAGCATAAGGACAGGAACAGGACAACCTGCACAGGAATAGGATGGCAGCGCTGCCGGGGGCAGGGTCGGAATCGGCGTAACCTTTAATAACAGTGCACGCTCATATATACTAAAACAGTTGCATTACAATACATACGATAGGCGGAGCAGTGGGTGTGGTCAATAGCAGTCGCGAAAGATAAGGGTGAAAGTAGGTGTAACAGAGGCGTATACATAGACATGTGATGCAAACGTAACAGAATATGTCATGAATGGGGCGGAAACATGGAGGGGGCTACCTAAGGAGCCGGGACCTCTGACCTAATGGTGCGCGCAAACTGGCAATGACGTGTTACTAGGAGAAGCTGGGGGCTACGAACTCTGTGCTAGGAGCAGAGACTGAAGTCTGGAGAGTCAGGGCGACATGTACCTAAGCAGTATCTAGTATCTGATGTTTAGAGAACATGTTGATAGAATCCAAAAGTTATCGGGGTAAAGGCGAACAGACTCTAAGACTGGAGCATGCATTATTCTACATGTAGTGCGTGATGAAGAATATTAAATGACCATTAAATGCAGTATTTCTCTAACATGGAGACGTAGAGGCTAGACAATGACGGAAACTATTGATGCGATTCAGTAGCTTTAGGAATGCAGAGAAGGAGGACTGGACTGATAACTAGAATCATAACATACTCTTGGCAGACTCAGAGGCAGAGCCAGGCTGAGCCGGGCACTGCGAGGCAGGAAGTAAGTGAAGGGTCGAGGATACAGGTGGGGGCTGTATCGCTCCTCAGCGAGGCTTCAGGAGTCAGGAGCTGAATCTGGTGTCCAGGCCCTTTTGAGGCCCAGAAACGGGGACTTTACAATGGAATAACGTGCACACTGAGAAACGTGGCAACGTAACTTTACATAGGCCTGATATTCGTAGTATTCACGAGAACTGGAAACTGACATACTAGAGGTGGACACAACTGTAATTGCGTCTTTAATCGAACATGGGGAATACATATGCATATTAATCATGCATAGATAACATATGATGGATGACGCGTAGGGACACAGAACATGGCAAAATTTACTTTTCCACATGTCTCTGCTCCCTCAGACAGTGCACGGTTGTTTGTCTCTGCTCCCTGAGACGGTGCACGGTTGCTTGTCTCTGCTCCCTGAGACGGTGCACAGTTGCTTGTCTTTGCTCCCTGAGACGGTGCACAGTTGTTTGTCTCTGCTTCCTCAGACGGTGCACGGTTGCTTGTCTCTGCTCCCTGAGACGGTGCACGGTTGCTTGTCTCTGCTCTCTGAGACGGTGCACGGTTGCTTGTCTCTGCTCCCTGAGACGGTGCACGGTTGTTTGTCTCTGCTCCCTGAGACGGTGCACGGTTGCTTGTCTCTGCTCCCTGAGACGGTGCACGGTTGTTTGTCTCTACTCCCTGAGACGGTGCACGGTTGTTTGTCTCTGCTCCCTGAGACGGTGCACGGTTGCTTGTCTCTGCTCCCTGAGACGGTGCACAGTTGCTTGTCTTTGCTCCCTGAGACGGTGCACAGTTGCTTGTCTTTGCTCCCTGAGACGGTGCACGGTTGCTTGTCTCTGCTCCCTCAGACAGTGCACGGTTGTTTGTCTCTGCTCCCTGAGACGGTGCACGGTTGCTTGTCTCTGCTCCCTGAGACGGTGCACAGTTGCTTGTCTTTGCTCCCTGAGACGGTGCACAGTTGTTTGTCTCTGCTCCCTCAGACGGTGCACAGTTGCTTGTCTCTGCTCCCTGAGACGGTGCACGGTTGCTTGTCTCTGCTCTCTGAGACGGTGCACGGTTGTTTGTCTCTGCTCCCTGAGACGGTGCACGGTTGCTTGTCTCTGCTCCCTGAGACGGTGCACGGTTGTTTGTCTCTGCTCCCTGAGACGGTGCACGGTTGTTTGTCTCTGCTCCCTGAGACGGTGCACGGTTGCTTGTCTCTGCTCCCTGAGACGGTGCACAGTTGCTTGTCTTTGCTCCCTGAGACGGTGCACGGTTGTTTGTCTCTGCTCCCTGAGAGGGTGCACAGTTGTTTGTCTCTGGTCCCTCAGATGGTGCACGGTTGCTTGTGGTGCACGGTTGCTTGTCTCTGCTCCCTGAGACAGTGCACAGTTGTTTGTCTCTGCTCCCTGAGACGGTGCACGGTTGTTTGTCTCTGCTCCCTCAGACGGTGCACGGTTGTTTGTCTCTGCTCCCTCAGACGGTGCACTGTTGTTTGTCTCTGCTCCCTGAGACGGTGCACGGTTGCTTGTCTCTGCTCCCTGAGACGGTGCACAGTTGCTTGTCTTTGCTCCCTGAGACGGTGCACGGTTGTTTGTCTCTGCTCCCTGAGAGGGTGCACAGTTGTTTGTCTCTGCTCCCTCAGATGGTGCACGGTTGCTTGTGGTGCACGGTTGCTTGTCTCTGCTCCCTGAGACAGTGCACAGTTGTTTGTCTCTGCTCCCTGAGACGGTGCACGGTTGTTTGTCTCTGCTCCCTCAGACGGTGCACGGTTGCTTGTCTCTGCTCCCTGAGACGGTGCACAGTTGCTTGTCTTTGCTCCCTGAGACGGTGCACGGTTGTTTGTCTCTGCTCCCTGAGACGGTGCACGGTTGTTTGTCTCTGCTCTCTGAGACAGTCAGTGCACAGTTGTTTGTCTCTGCTCCCTCAGACAGTGCACGGTTGTTTGTCTCTGCTCCCTGAGACGGTGCACGGTTGTTTGTCTCTGCTCTCTGAGACAGTCAGTGCACAGTTGTTTGTCTCTGCTCCCTCAGACAGTGCACAGTTGCTTGTCTCTACTCCCTCAGACAGTGCACGGTTGTTTGTCTCTGCTCCCTGAGAGGGTGCACAGTTGTTTGTCTCTGCTCCCTGAGAGGGTGCACAGTTGCTTGTCTCTGCTCCCTGAGACGGTGCACAGTTGCTTGTCTTTGCTCCCTGAGACGGTGCACGGTTGCTTGTCTCTGCTCCCTGAGACGGTGCACAGTTGCTTGTCTCTGCTCCCTGAGACGGTGCACAGTTGCTTGTCTTTGCTCCCTGAGACGGTGCACAGTTGCTTGTCTCTGCTCCCTCAGACAGTGCATGGTTGCTTGTCTCTGCTCCCTCAGACAGTGCACAGTTGCTTGTCTCTGCTCCCAGAGACGGTGCACGGTTGTTTGTCTCTGCTCCCTGAGACAGTCAGTGCACAGTTGTTTGTCTCTGCTCACTCAGACAGTGCACGGTTGCTTGTCTCTGCTCCCTGAGACGGTGCACGGTTGCTTGTCTCTGCTCCCTGAGACGGTGCACAGTTGCTTGTCTTTGCTCCCTGAGACGGTGCACGGTTGCTTGTCTCTGCTCCCTGAGACGGTGCACGGTTGTTTGTCTCTGCTCCCTGAGAGGGTGCACAGTTGTTTGTCTCTGCTCACTCAGACAGTGCACGGTTGCTTGTCTCTGCTCCCTGAGACGGTGCACGGTTGCTTGTCTCTGCTCCCTGAGACGGTGCACGGTTGTTTGTCTCTGCTCCCTGAGAGGGTGCACAGTTGTTTGTCTCTGCTCCCTCAGACAGTGCACGGTTGCTTGTCTCTGCTCCCTGAGACGGTGCACGGTTGCTTGTCTCTGCTCCCTCAGACAGTGCACGGTTGCTTGTCTCTGCTCCCTGAGAGGGTGAACAGTTGTTTGTCTCTGCTCCCTGAGAGGGTGCACAGTTGCTTGTCTCTGCTCCCTGAGACGGTGCACAGTTACTTGTCTTTGCTCCCTGAGACGGTGCACGGTTGCTTGTCTCTGCTCCCTGAGACGGTGCACAGTTGCTTGTCTCTGCTCCCTGAGACGGTGCACAGTTGCTTGTCTTTGCTCCCTGAGACGGTGCACAGTTGCTTGTCTCTGCTCCCTCAGACAGTGCACGGTTGCTTGTCTCTGCTCCCTCAGACAGTGCACAGTTGCTTGTCTCTGCTCCCAGAGACGGTGCACGGTTGTTTGTCTCTGCTCCCTGAGACAGTCAGTGCACAGTTGTTTGTCTCTGCTCACTCAGACAGTGCACGGTTGCTTGTCTCTGCTCCCTGAGACGGTGCACGGTTGCTTGTCTCTGCTCCCTGAGACGGTGCACAGTTGCTTGTCTTTGCTCCCTGAGACGGTGCACGGTTGCTTGTCTCTGCTCCCTGAGACGGTGCACGGTTGTTTGTCTCTGCGCCCTGAGACGGTGCACAGTTGTTTGTCTCTGCTCCCTCAGACAGTGCACGGTTGCTTGTCTCTGCTCCCTGAGACGGTGCACGGTTGCTTGTCTCTGCTTCCTGAGACGGTGCACAGTTGTTTGTCTCTGCTCCCTGAGACGGTGCACAGTTGTTTGTCTCTGCTCCCTCAGACGGTGCACAGTTGTTTGTCTCTGCTCACTCAGACAGTGCACGGTTGCTTGTCTCTGCTCCCTGAGACGGTGCACGGTTGCTTGTCTCTGCTCCCTGAGACGGTGCACAGTTGTTTGTCTCTGCTCCCTCAGACGGTGCACAGTTGTTTGTCTCTGCTCCCCGAGACGGTGCACAGTTGCTTGTCTTTGCTCCCTCAGACGGTGCACGGTTGTTTGTCTCTGCTCCCTGAGACGGTGCACAGTTGTTTGTCTCTGCTCCCTCAGACGGTGCACAGTTGTTTATCTCTGCTCCCCGAGACGGTGCACAGTTGCTTGTCTTTGCTCCCTCAGACGGTGCACGGTTGTTTGTCTCTGCTCCCTGAGAGGGTGCACAGTTGTTTGTCTCTGCTCCCTGAGACAGTCAGTGCACAGTTGTTTGTCTCTGCTCACTCAGACAGTGCACGGTTGCTTGTCTCTGCTCCCTGAGACGGTGCACGGTTGTTTGTCTCTGCTCCCTGAGACGGTGCACAGTTGTTTGTCTCTGCTCCCTCAGACGGTGCACAGTTGTTTGTCTCTGCTCACTCAGACAGTGCACGGTTGCTTGTCTCTGCTCCCTGAGACGGTGCACAGTTGTTTGTCTCTGCTCCCTGAGACGGTGCACAGTTGTTTGTCTCTGCTCCCTCAGACGGTGCACAGTTGTTTGTCTCTGCTCACTCAGACAGTGCACGGTTGCTTGTCTCTGCTCCCTGAGACGGTGCACAGTTGTTTGTCTCTGCTCACTCAGACAGTGCACGGTTGCTTGTCTCTGCTCCCTGAGACGGTGCACGGTTGCTTGTCTCTGCTCCCTGAGACGGTGCACAGTTGTTTGTCTCTGCTCCCTCAGACGGTGCACAGTTGTTTGTCTCTGCTCCCCGAGACGGTGCACAGTTGCTTGTCTTTGCTCCCTCAGACGGTGCACGGTTGTTTGTCTCTGCTCCCTGAGAGGGTGCACAGTTGTTTGTCTCTGCTCACTCAGACAGTGCACGGTTGCTTGTCTCTGCTCCCTGAGACGGTGCACGGTTGTTTGTCTCTGCTCCCTGAGAGGGTGCACAGTTGTTTGTCTCTGCTCCCTCAGACGGTGCACAGTTGCTTGTCTCGGTGCACAGTTGTTTGTCTCGGTGCACAGTTGCTTGTCTCGGTGCACAGTTGTTTGTCTCTGCTCCCTTAGACGGTGCACGGTTGTTTGTCTCTGCTCCTTGTGATTGTGCACGGTTGTTTGTCTCTGCTCCCTCAGACGGTGCACGGTTGTTTGTCTCTGCTCCTCGAGGCGGTGCAGGTCAGACAGCTGGCCTCCTTGTGCTGTTTCCAGACTGCGCCTCGCCAGGGGCCCCTCCCTGGCCCCTCTGCACACACCGCTCGTTATTCACAGCCCTCTGCAGTGTTTTCGGCTCACTGGGCTATAAATCTGGCTTTATGCAGATGTTTGGCTTGGCCCTCTCCGGGTTTCAAACACGGGCCTCAGATTTATTTGCTGGAATGTAAACATCTTAAACTGCCTGAATCCTGGCCTTGCAGGCCGCCGTCCTGCCGTGTCTGATACTTACTGACACAGCAAGAGCGAGACAGCTCACTCCGGGCCGGCTCTGGGGCGGTGCGATCGGTGCCACCGCACCGGGCGCTGACTTGGGGTGGGGGCGCCATGCACCGGATGCCCCTAGTTTGTCCCCGCAATAAAAATGACAACTCCAGTGATTACTGTTCTTCCTGGAGAGAGCCCAAAGCTTTGTCTAGTGAAAGTTGTGTCTGATCATAGCGCAGAGGGTTAACACGCCTGCTGCGAAGAACGTGTCCCATTGACATCACAAAGTGCATATGATATAAATCGGTCAGTGGGTTACCGGTTTTGTCAGAGATCCTTTTCTTACTAGCAGTTTATTAGTTAAAATCTTAATCTAGAGCAGGGAGCTATCGCCTGCCATCAAACGCTGCCTGCAAACTGCAAGGGAAATATTAGAGCAATATATTTTTTGCCCAGACTTTCGTTGTCCAAATATTGCAAAAGGGGTATATTTGGGTGGAAATCAATTCTTTTTATTAAAGTAAACCCCTAACAATGGTGTCACATTTTAAATTCTGAATTTGTGCTTGGAAGGAGAAACCCCCTCGGTTGTGCGGCCGCAGCACAAGATAGCTGTACGAGTACCTAGCCTGTCCTGGTACGCCATAGAAGATAAAACAGATTAACTGCTGTGACACACACCAGCAACATAGGCAGAAAACCTTCATCGACAATATTCTGCAACAGATATCGATTCAATGATGTCCTACCATAATTCTATCCTGCCCTGATGAAGACCTTGTACCTTGTGATGGTCCCACATCCATAGGTCGAAACGCGTTGGCATTTCTTAGCGGTCCAGAGCTAAAGAAGACACCAAGGGATGCTGTTTGATTCGGCCAGTAGAGCCGGATTGATCGGACTCACAGAGCTAAAGTGTAAAATAGTCTCTGGCCCCTATTAGGACACGAAATATAGAAATGTGCCGAGAACAGAGTGGGATCTAGTTCTGGCACGTGAAAAAATAGGACACTTAATGATTTGGAAGCAACATGTAGACACAGGCGATTCCCCAGACACGAGTGTAGTAACTCACAGTAATGTTTGAAGTGAATTAAATTACAATAGGAAAATCAAACCTATAATCGTTCTTTCTGTGTATTAATATTCAAATAACGTTTTTTCATTGTTTAGTATGTATGAATGTCTCAATAACGTTTCTCGTTGTACAGTAAATTCATGCCATGTATATATGTATTATGTGTGATGCTCACCATGAAATACAGATGAGTTTTTAATGTACTTGGTGAAGGGACACTTAAATGTTAAAAAGTTCTTTTGACAAAGAAAATAAGAAGTATCTAGCATGAAACCACAGAGTCAATAAAAGGGACAAAATGTATTGTGATTGATGCTTCATCATCGGTTCACCCCGACGCCTACAGGTCAGGGTGGGCTCGACCGTATTCCATAAAGCTCTTTGTATATTGCTAGTCAGGGGAACTGCAATTAAAAATTCCACACCCATTCCAAAAGTACCCCTTTATTAGAGAAATGATTAAAAATAGACTATATAAGGGGCAGGTGGGGTTTGACGGTCCTATCATCCTTACTGTGCCAACATGTTTCGGCCTACACTTCTGGCTGGAAAGGGTCCCAGACATTCGTCAGGGCGGGTTTGTTTTTCTACTACTCCCCCGTTGATGTCTTTTTTATAAGAATATTAAGTCATGCACGGCACAATCATTTTTTAGGCATGCAAAAGGCAGTGATACTTGCCAAGTCAATGGTACCCAGTTGAGGGAATTAGTCAGGCCCGACGGGGAACGGAGGGAGGTTGGCCCTATAGTCACACTTCCGTCAAGGGTTCCAAACTTTCCGATTACCTATTGTGGTCCGCTCGTACCCGGCTTTTCGTACCAATTTTTCCTTTTTCCCACTTTTCACTGAAGTGGTGTGTAGTCCTGACACACACACGCCACTGTATTCTTTCCTTACCAGGCAGAAGAATATTTTTTGTTGTGATAAGTGGTAGTGACCTCTGGTCCTTAAACAGTCACAAGGTGGCGCTCTTACATATAAATACAATGCAGTGAGAAGACGTACAGCTCCTTAAGTAGACAAATAACTTCAAACCACATATCTATGCTGCCCATCATAGGGCCCTTGCTGCCAGCTGCCAGCTCAGCATTAGGTGGTTGCCCTATCAGTGCCATGGGATGGACCCACCCACCTTGAAAAGGAGATCAAAGAGCACATTGCAAACTTTAGCCCAACTCCCCCAGCCCCGCCCACACCCGGTGAAACCATAGGCACTAAGTGCCATCTCTCCTACACCCCACTACCCACTCCCTGGATCATCATCATCAGCTTTATGTAACAGGTGATTGCAGACATGCGCTTCTTCCCCAGTCACCAACACAAAATGAACAACAGAGCAATATGGCAGGGGGCTGATCTAAACACGAAACACACATCAGTAAAGCAATGGCCGAAGGAGGCGGACTCAAAGACACCAATGACCAAAGGAGGCAGACTCAAAGCCACCAATGACCAAAGGAGGCAGACTCAAAGCCACCAATGACCAAAGGAGGCAGACTCAAAGCCACCAATGACCAAAGGAGGCAGACTCAAAGCCACCAAGGACCAAAGGAGGCAGACTCAAAGCCACCAAGGACTGGAGGGGGAGGACTCAAAGCCACCAATGAGCAAAGGAGGCGGACTCAAAGACACCAATGACCAAAGGAGGCAGACTCAAAGCCACCAATGACCAAAGGAGGCAGACTCAAAGACACCAATGACCAAAGGAGGCGGACTCAAAGCCACCAATGACCACAGGAGGCAGACTCAAAGCCACCAATGACCAAAGGAGGCGGACTCAAAGACACCAATGACCAAAGGAGGCGGACTCAAAGACACCAATGACCAAAGGAGGCAGACTCAAAGCCACCAATGACCAAAGGAGGCAGACTCAAAGCCACCAAGGACTGGAGGGGGAGGACTCAAAGCCACCAATGAGCAAAGGAGGCGGACTCAAAGACACCAATGACCAAAGGAGGCAGACTCAAAGCCACCAATGACCAAAGGAGGCAGACTCAAAGACACCAATGACCAAAGGAGGCGGACTCAAAGCCACCAATGACCACAGGAGGCAGACTCAAAGCCACCAATGACCAAAGGAGGCGGACTCAAAGACACCAATGACCAAAGGAGGCGGACTCAAAGACACCAATGACCAAAGGAGGCAGACTCAAAGCCACCAATGACCAAAGGAGGCAGACTCAAAGCCACCAATGACCAAAGGAGGCAGACTCAAAGCCACCAAAGGCTGAAGGGGGCGGACTCAAAGCCACCAATGAGCAAAGGAGGCGGACTCAAAGACACCAATGACCAAAGGAGGCAGACTCAAAGCCACCAATGACCAAAGGAGGCGGACTCAAAGACACCAATGACCAAAGGAGGCAGACTCAAAGCCACCAATGAACAAAGGAGGCGGACTCAAAGACACCAATGACCAAAGGAGGCAGACTCAAAGACACCAATGACCAAAGGAGGCGGACTCAAAGACACCAATGACCAAAGGAGGCAGACTCAAAGCCACCAATGACCAAAGGAGGCAGACTCAAAGACACCAATGACCAAAGGAGGCGGACTCAAAGCCACCAATGACCAAAGGAGGCGGACTCAAAGCCACCAATGACCAAAGGAGGCAGACTCAAAGCCACCAAAGGCCGAAGGGGGCGGACTCAAAGCCACCAATGAGCAAAGGAGGCGGACTCAAAGACACCAATGACCAAAGGAGGCAGACTCAAAGCCACCAATGACCAAAGGAGGCAGACTCAAAGACACCAATGACCAAAGGAGGCGGACTCAAAGCCACCAATGACCAAAGGAGGCGGACTCAAAGCCACCAATGACCAAAGGAGGCAGACTCAAAGCCACCAAAGGCTGAAGGGGGCGGACTCAAAGCCACCAATGAGCAAAGGAGGCGGACTCAAAGACACCAATGACCAAAGGAGGCAGACTCAAAGCCACCAATGACCAAAGGAGGCGGACTCAAAGACACCAATGACCAAAGGAGGCAGACTCAAAGCCACCAATGAGCAAAGGAGGCGGACTCAAAGACACCAATGACCAAAGGAGGCAGACTCAAAGACACCAATGACCAAAGGAGGCGGACTCAAAGACACCAATGACCAAAGGAGGCAGACTCAAAGCCACCAATGACCAAAGGAGGCAGACTCAAAGACACCAATGACCAAAGGAGGCGGACTCAAAGCCACCAATGACCAAAGGAGGCGGACTCAAAGCCACCAATGACCAAAGGAGGCAGACTCAAAGCCACCAAAGGCTGAAGGGGGCGGACTCAAAGCCACCAATGAGCAAAGGAGGCGGACTCAAAGACACCAATGACCAAAGGAGGCAGACTCAAAGCCACCAATGACCAAAGGAGGCGGACTCAAAGACACCAATGACCAAAGGAGGCAGACTCAAAGCCACCAATGACCAAAGGAGGCGGACTCAAAGCCACCAATGACCAAAGGAGGCAGACTCAAAGACACCAATGACCAAAGGAGGCAGACTCAAAGCCACCAATGACCAAAGGAGGCGGACTCAAAGACACCAATGACCAAAGGAGGCAGACTCAAAGCCACCAATGACCAAAGGAGGCGGACTCAAAGCCACCAATGACCAAAGGAGGCGGACTCAAAGACACCAATGACCAAAGGAGGCAGACTCAAAGCCACCAATGACCAAAGGAGGCGGACTCAAAGCCACCAATGACCAAAGGAGGCGGACTCAAAGCCACCAATGACCAAAGGAGGCAGACTCAAAGACACCAATGACCAAAGGAGGCAGACTCAAAGCCACCAATGACCAAAGGAGGCGGACTCAAAGCCACCAATGACCAAAGGAGGCAGACTCAAAGACACCAATGACCAAAGGAGGCAGACTCAAAGCCACCAATGACCAAAGGAGGCGGAGTCAAAGACACCAATGACCAAAGGAGGCAGACTCAAAGCCACCAATGACCAAAGGAGGCGGACTCAAAGCCACCAATGACCAAAGGAGGCAGACTCAAAGACACCAATGACCAAAGGAGGCAGACTCAAAGCCACCAATGACCAAAGGAGGCGGACTCAAAGACACCAATGACCAAAGGAGGCAGACTCAAAGCCACCAATGACCAATGGAGGCAGACTCAAAGCCGCCAAGGACCAAAGGAGGCAGACTCAAAGCCACCAAGGACCAAAGGAGGCAGACTCAACACCACCAATGACCAAAGGAGGCAGACTCAAAGCCACCAATGACCAAAGGAGGCGGACTCAAAGCCACCAATGACCAAAGGAGGCAGACTCAAAGCCACCAATGATCAAAGGAGGCAGACTCAAAGCCACCAATGACCAAAGGAGGCAGACTCAAAGCCACCAATGATCAAAGGAGGCAGACTCAAAGCCACCAAGGGCTGAAGGGGGCGGACTCAAAGCCACCAAAGGCTGAAGGGGCGGGCTCAAAGCAACCAATGATCAAAGGAGGTGCACTCAAAGCCACCAATGATCAAAGGAGGCGGACTCAAAGCCACCAATGACCAAAGGAGGCAGACTCAAAGCCACCAATGATCAAAGGAGACGGACTCAAAGCCACCAATGACCAAAGGAGGCAGACTCAAAGCCACCAATGATCAAAGGAGGCAGACTCAAAGCCACCAATGACCAAAGGAGGCGGACTCAAAGCCACCAATGACCAAAGGAGGCAGACTCAAAGCCACCAATGACCAAAGGAGGCTGACTCAAAGCCACCAAAGGCTGAAGGGGGCGGACTCAAAGCCACCAATGACCAAAGGAGGCAGACTCAAAGCCACCAATGATCAAAGGAGGCAGACTCAAAGCCACCAATGATCAAAGGAGGCGGACTCAAAGCCACCAATGACCAAAGGAGGCAGACTCAAAGCCACCAATGACCAAAGGAGGCAGACTCAAAGCTACCAATGATCAAAGGAGGCAGACTCAAAGCCACCAATGACCAAAGGAGGCAGACTCAAAGCCACCAATGACCAAAGGAGGCAGACTCAAAGCCACAAATGACCAAAGGAGGCAGACTCAAAGCCACGGAGGCAGACTCAAAGCCACCAAAGATCAAAGGAGGCAGACTCAAAGCCACCAAGGGCTGAAGGAGGCGGACTCAAAGCCACCAAGGACCAAAGGAGGCAGACTCAAAGCCACCAATGACCAAAGGAGGCGGACTCAAAGACACCAAATGACCAAAGGAGGCAGACTCAAAGCCACCAATGACCAAAGGAGGCAGACTCAAAGCCACCAAGGACCAAAGGAGGCAGACTCAAAGCCACCAATGACCAAAGGAGGCAGACTCAAAGCCACCAATGATCAATGGAGGGAGACTCAAAGCCACCAAGGGCTGAAGGAGGCGGACTCAAAGCCACCAATGACCAAAGGAGGCAGACTCAAAGCCACCAAGGACCAAAGGAGGCAGACTCAAAGCCACCAATGACCAAAGGAGGCAGACTCAAAGCCACCAATGATCAAAGGAGGCAGACTCAAATCCACCAAGGGCTGAAGGAGGCGGACTCAAAGCCACCAATGACCAATGGAGGCAGACTCAAAGCCGCCAAGGACCAAAGGAGGCAGACTCAAAGCCACCAAGGACCAAAGGAGGCAGACTCAACGCCACCAATGACCAAAGGAGGCAGACTCAAAGCCACCAATGACCAAAGGAGGCGGACTCAAAGCCACCAATGACCAAAGAAGGCAGACTCAAAGCCACCAATGATCAAAGGAGGCAGACTCAAAGCCACCAATGACCAAAGGAGGCAGACTCAAAGCCACCAATGATCAAAGGAGGCAGACTCAAAGCCACCAAGGGCTGAAGGGGGCGGACTCAAAGCCACCAAAGGCTGAAGGGGCGGGCTCAAAGCAACCAATGATCAAAGGAGGTGGACTCAAAGCCACCAATGATCAAAGGAGGCGGACTCAAAGCCACCAATGACCAAAGGAGGCAGACTCAAAGCCACTAATGATCAAAGGAGACGGACTCAAAGCCATCAATGACCAAAGGAGGCAGACTCAAAGTCACCAATGATCAAAGGAGGCAGACTCAAAGCCACCAATGACCAAAGGAGGCAGACTCAAAGCCACCAATGACCAAAGGAGGCAGACTCAAAGCCACCATTGATCAAAGGAGGCAGACTCAAAGCCACCAATGACCAAAGGAGGCAGACTCAAAGCCACCAATGACCAAAGGAGGCAGACTCAAAGCCACCAATGACCAAAGGAGGCAGCCCACAAAGCCACCAATGATCAAAGGAGGCAGACTCAAAACCACCAAGGTCTGAAGGAGGCGGACTCAAAGCCACCAAGGACCAAAGGAGGCAGACTCAAAGCCACCAATGACCAAAGGAGGCAGACTCAAAGCCACCAATGGCAGAAGGAGGTGGACTCAAAGCCACCAATGGCTGAAGGGGCGAGCTGAAAGCCACCAATGACCAAAGGAGGCAGACTCAAAGCCACCAATGATCAAAGGAGGCAGACTCAAAGCCACCAAGGGCTGAAGGAGGCGGAATCAAAGCCACCAAGGACCAAAGGAGGCAGACTCAAAGCAACCAATGACCAAAGGAGGCAGACTCAAAGACACCAATGACCAAAGGAGGCGGACTCAAAGACACCAATGACCAAAGGAGGCAGACTGAAAGCCACCAAAGGCTGAAGGGGGCGGACTCAAAGCCACCAATGACCAAAGGAGGCAGACTCAAAGCCACCAATGATCAAAGGAGGCGGACTCAAAGACACCAATGACCAAAGGAGGCAGACTCAAAGCCACCAATGATCAAAGGAGGCAGACTCAAAGCCACCAAAGGCTGAAGGGGGCGGACTCAAAGCCACCAATGACCAAAGGAGGCGGACTCAAAGCCACCAATGACTAAAGGAGGCAGACTCAAAGCCACCAATGACCAAAGGAGGCAGACTCAAAGCCACAAATGAACAAAGGAGGCGGACTCAAAGCCAGCAATGACCAAAGGAGGCAGACTCAAAGCCACCAATGATCAAAGGAGGCGGACTCAAAGCCACCAATGTTTAAAGGAGGCGGACTCAAAGCTACCAATGATCAAAGGAGGCAGACACAAAGCCACCAAGGGCTGAAGGAGGCGAACTCAAAGCCACCAATGACCAAAGGAGGTGGACTCAAAGCAACCAATGACCAAAGGAGGCAGACTCAAAGCCACAAATGACCAAAGGAGGCAGACTCAAAGCCACCAATGACCAAAGGAGGCAGACTCAAAGCCACCAATGATCAAAGGAGGCGGACTCAAAGCCACCAATGATCAAAGGAGGCGGACTCAAATCCACCAAGGGCTGAAGGGGGCGGACTCAAAGCCACCAAAGGCTGAAGGGGCGGGCTCAAAGCAACCAATGATCAAAGGAGGTGGACTCAAAGCCACCAATGATCAAAGGAGACGGACTCAAAGCCACCAATGATCAAAGGAGGCAGACTCAAAGCCACCAATGACCAAAGGAGGGGAACTCAAAGCCACCAATGACCAAAGGAGGCAGACTCAAAGCCACACAATGACCAAAGGAGGCAGACTCAAAGCCACCATTGATCAAAGGAGGCAGACTCAAAGCCACCAATGACCAAAGGAGGGGAACTCAAAGCCACCAATGACCAAAGGAGGCAGACTCAAAGACACCAATGACCAAAGGAGGCAGACTCAAAGCCACCAAGGGCTGAAGGAGGCGGACTCAAAGCCACCAAGGACCAAAGGAGGCAGACTCAAAGCCACCAATGACCAAAGGAGGCAGACTCAAAGCCACCAATGGCTGAAGGAGGTGGACTCAAAGCCACCAATGGCTGAAGGAGGCGGACTCAAAGTCACCAAAGGTTGAAGGGGGCGGACTCAAAGCCACCAATGATCAAAGGAGGCGGACTCAAAGCCACCAATGACCAAAGGAGGCAGACTCAAAGCCACCAATGACCAAAGGAGGCAGACTCAAAGCCACCAATGACCAAAGGAGGCAGCCCACAAAGCCACCAATGATCAAAGGAGGCAGACTCAAAACCACCAAGGTCTGAAGGAGGCGGACTCAAAGCCACCAAGGACCAAAGGAGGCAGACTCAAAGCCACCAATGACCAAAGGAGGCAGACTCAAAGCCACCAATGGCAGAAGGAGGTGGACTCAAAGCCACCAATGGCTGAAGGAGGTGGACTCAAAGCCACCAAAGGCTGAAGGGGCGAGCTGAAAGCCACCAATGACCAAAGGAGGCAGACTCAAAGCCACCAATGATCAAAGGAGGCAGACTCAAAGCCACCAAGGGCTGAAGGAGGCGGAATCAAAGCCACCAAGGACCAAAGGAGGCAGACTCAAAGCAACCAATGACCAAAGGAGGCAGACTCAAAGACACCAATGACCAAAGGAGGCGGACTCAAAGACACCAATGACCAAAGGAGGCAGACTGAAAGCCACCAAAGGCTGAAGGGGGCGGACTCAAAGCCACCAATGACCAAAGGAGGCAGACTCAAAGCCACCAATGATCAAAGGAGGCGGACTCAAAGACACCAATGACCAAAGGAGGCAGACTCAAAGCCACCAATGATCAAAGGAGGCAGACTCAAAGCCACCAAAGGCTGAAGGGGGCGGACTCAAAGCCACCAATGACCAAAGGAGGCAGACTCAAAGCCACCAATGACCAAAGGAGGCAGACTCAAAGCCACCAATGACCAAAGGAGGCGGACTCAAAGACACCAATGATCAATGGAGGCAGACTCAAAGCCACCAATGACTAAAGGAGGCAGACTCAAAGCCACCAATGACCAAAGGAGGCAGACTCAAAGCCACAAATGAACAAAGGAGGCGGACTCAAAGCCACCAAGGGCTGAAGGAGGCGGACTCAAAGCCACCAATGACCAAAGGAGGCAGACTCAAAGCAACCAAGGACCAAAGGAGGCAGACTCAAATCCACCAATGATCAAAGGAGGCGGACTCAAAGCCACCAATGTTTAAAGGAGGCGGACACAAAGCCACCAATGACCAAAGGAGGCGGACTCAAAGCCACCAATGACCAAAGGAGGCGGACTCAAAGCCACCAATGACCAAAGGAGGCGGACTCAAAGCCACCAATGACCAAAGGAGGCAGACTTAAAGCCACCAAAGGCTGAAGGGGGCGGACTCAAAGCCACCAATGACCAAAGGAGGCGGACTCAAAGCCACCAAGGGCTGAAGGAGGCGAACTCAAAGCCACCAATGACCAAAGGAGGCGGACTCAAAGCAACCAATGACCAAAGGAGGCAGACTCAAAGCCACAAATGACCAAAGGAGGCAGACTCAAAGCCACCAATGACCAAAGGAGGCGGACTCAAAGCTACCAATGATCAAAGGAGGCAGACACAAAGCCACCAAGGGCTGAAGGAGGCGAACTCAAAGCCACCAATGACCAAAGGAGGCGGACTCAAAGCAACCAATGACCAAAGGAGGCAGACTCAAAGCCACAAATGACCAAAGGAGGCAGACTCAAAGCCACCAATGACCAAAGGAGGCGGACTCAAAGCCACCAATGACAAAAGGAGGCGGACTCAAAGACACCAATGACCAAAGGAGGCGGACTCAAAGCCACCAATGACCACAGGAGGCGGACTCAAAGCTACCAATGACCAAAGGAGGCAGACTCAAAGCCACCAATGACCACAGGAGTTGGACTCAAAGCCACCAATGACCAAAGGAGGCGGACTCAAAGCCACCAATGACCAAAGGAGCCAGACTCAAAGCCACCAATGACCACAGGAGGCAGACTCAAAGCCACCAATGACCAAAGGAGGCGGACTCAAAGCCACCAATGACCAAAGGAGGCAGACTCAAAGACACCAATGACCAAAGGAGGCAGACTCAAAGACACCAATGACCAAAGGAGGCAGACTCAAAGACACCAATGACCAAAGGAGGCAGACTCAAAGACACCAATGACCAAAGGAGGCAGACTCAAAGCCACCAAAGGCTGAAGGGGGCGGACTCAAAGCCACCAATGACCAAAGGAGGCGGACTCAAAGCCACCAATGACCAAAGGAGGCAGACTCAAAGACACCAATGACCAAAGGAGGCGGACTCAAAGCCACCAATGACCAAAGGAGGCAGACTCAAAGCCACCAAGGACCAAAGGAGGCAGACTCAAAGCCACCAAGGACCAAAGGAGGCGGACTCAAAGCCACCAATGACCAAAGGAGGCAGACTCAAAGACACCAATGACCAAAGGAGGCGGACTCAAAGCCACCAATGACCAAAGGAGGCAGACTCAAAGCCACCAATGACCAAAGGAGGCGGACTCAAAGCCACCAATGACCAAAGGAGGCGGACTCAAAGCCACCAATGACAAAAGGAGGCGGACTCAAAGCCACCAATGACCAAAGGAGGCAGACTCAAAGCCACCAAAGGCTGAAGGGGGCGGACTCAAAGCCACCAATGACCAAAGGAGGCGGACTCAAAGCCACCAATGACCAAAGGAGGCAGACTCAAAGACACCAATGACCAAAGGAGGCAGACTCAAAGCCACCAATGACCAAAGGAGGCGGACTCAAAGCCACCAAGGACCAAAGGAGGCAGACTCAAAGCCACCAAAGGCTGAAGGGGGCGGACTCAAAGCCACCAATGACCAAAGGAGGCGGACTCAAAGCCACCAATGACCAAAGGAGGCAGACTCAAAGACACCAATGACCAAAGGAGGCAGACTCAAAGCCACCAATGACCAAAGGAGGCGGACTCAAAGCCACCAAGGGCTGAAGGGGGCGGACTCAAAGCCACCAATGACCAAAGGAGGCGGACTCAAAGCCACCAATGACCAAAGGAGGCAGACTCAAAGACACCAATGACCAAAGGAGGCGGACTCAAAGCCACCAATGACCAAAGGAGGCAGACTCAAAGCCACCAAGGACCAAAGGAGGCAGACTCAAAGCCACCAAGGACCAAAGGAGGCGGACTCAAAGCCACCAATGACCAAAGGAGGCAGACTCAAAGACACCAATGACCAAAGGAGGCGGACTCAAAGCCACCAATGACCAAAGGAGGCAGACTCAAAGCCACCAATGACCAAAGGAGGCGGACTCAAAGCCACCAATGACCAAAGGAGGCGGACTCAAAGCCACCAATGACCAAAGGAGGCGGACTCAAAGCCACCAATGACCAAAGGAGGCAGACTCAAAGCCACCAAAGGCTGAAGGGGGCGGACTCAAAGCCACCAATGACCAAAGGAGGCGGACTCAAAGCCACCAATGACCAAAGGAGGCAGACTCAAAGACACCAATGACCAAAGGAGGCAGACTCAAAGCCACCAATGACCAAAGGAGGCGGACTCAAAGCCACCAAGGACCAAAGGAGGCAGACTCAAAGCCACCAAAGGCTGAAGGGGGCGGACTCAAAGCCACCAATGACCAAAGGAGGCGGACTCAAAGCCACCAATGACCAAAGGAGGCAGACTCAAAGACACCAATGACCAAAGGAGGCAGACTCAAAGCCACCAATGACCAAAGGAGGCAGACTCAAAGCCACCAATGACCAAAGGAGGCAGACTCAAAGCCACCAATGACCAAAGGAGGCGGACTCAAAGCCACCAAGGGCTGAAGGGGGCAGACTCAAAGCCACCAATGACCAAAGGAGGCAGACTCAAAGCCACCAATGACCAAAGGAGGCAGACTCAAAGCCACCAAAGGCTGAAGGGGGCGGACTCAAAGACACCAATGACCAAAGGAGGCGGACTCAAAGCCACCAATGACCAAAGGAGGCGGACTCAAAGCCACCAAGGGCTGAAGGGGGCAGACTCAAAGCCACCAATGACCAAAGGAGGCAGACTCAAAGCCACCAATGACCAAAGGAGGCAGACTCAAAGCCACCAAAGGCTGAAGGGGGCGGACTCAAAGCCACCAATGACCAAAGGAGGCGGACTCAAAGCCACCAATGACCAAAGGAGGCAGACTCAAAGACACCAATGACCAAAGGAGGCAGACTCAAAGCCACCAATGACCAAAGGAGGCGGACTCAAAGCCACCAAGGACCAAAGGAGGCAGACTCAAAGCCACCAAAGGCTGAAGGGGGCGGACTCAAAGCCACCAATGACCAAAGGAGGCGGACTCAAAGCCACCAATGACCAAAGGAGGCAGACTCAAAGCCACCAAAGGCTGAAGGGGGCGGACTCAAAGACACCAATGACCAAAGGAGGCAGACTCAAAGCCACCAATGACCAAAGGAGGCGGACTCAAAGCCACCAAGGGCTGAAGGGGGCAGACTCAAAGCCACCAATGACCAAAGGAGGCAGACTCAAAGCCACCAATGACCAAAGGAGGCAGACTCAAAGCCACCAAAGGCTGAAGGGGGCGGACTCAAAGCCACCAATGACCAAAGGAGGCGGACTCAAAGCCACCAATGACCAAAGGAGGCAGACTCAAAGACACCAATGACCAAAGGAGGCAGACTCAAAGCCACCAATGACCAAAGGAGGCAGACTCAAAGCCACCAATGACCAAAGGAGGCGGACTCAAAGCCACCAAGGACCAAAGGAGGCAGACTCAAAGCCACCAAAGGCTGAAGGGGGCGGACTCAAAGCCACCAATGACCAAAGGAGGCGGACTCAAAGCCACCAATGACCAAAGGAGGCAGACTCAAAGCCACCAATGACCAAAGGAGGCGGACTCAAAGCCACCAAGGACCAAAGGAGGCAGACTCAAAGCCACCAAAGGCTGAAGGGGGCGGACTCAAAGCCACCAATGACCAAAGGAGGCGGACTCAAAGCCACCAAGGACCAAAGGAGGCAGACTCAAAGCCACCAAAGGCTGAAGGGGGCGGACTCAAAGCCACCAATGACCAAAGGAGGCGGACTCAAAGCCACCAATGACCAAAGGAGGCAGACTCAAAGACACCAATGACCAAAGGAGGCAGACTCAAAGCCACCAATGACCAAAGGAGGCGGACTCAAAGCCACCAAGGGCTGAAGGGGGTGGTCCCAAAGCCACGTTCTGATTATTGTAATAGAATGAGATCTGTAACCAGCAAGCTGTCTTTAGCCAGACCTAACAGGAAACCACAGAGCACTCGGTCTAAATCTGATGTCAACACCAACACTAGATAATGACTAACGAGAAGCAAACAGCCAGGAGACGAGATCCGGCATCCAAAGCGGATCATGGTACTGGTAACAAATTAGGTATATCTCCAAGACACAGGAAAGCTCCATGCAGTGGAGAGCCCCTTTAAACAAACAACTTGTAGACAAATAGAGGGATGTACCACTGAACGTGGGGGGGGGGGGGGGTGAGGTGGCATTAATACTGGAATGAGTCAAACCTGCCTCAAAATGAGGACAGTATGGAGCACCTCACACAGCGGGGGAGGGGGGTGGAGGAAGGAGGGTGCCCGCGGGGGACGTGGGAGGGTGGGCAGAAAAAAGACAGCGGGGGAGGGGGCAGGAGGAAGGAGGGGGCGTGCGGGGGCCTGGGAGGGGGCAGGAATGCGTCAGAACAGAAACTTGATCCAGAGGATGCAGCAGGCAGAGCAGAAACCTAAAGCCCAGGGCCTGAGGCGAGCGGGTCACCCTGGCAGGACCGTGCCCGGTGGAGAACTCACCACCTCACTGGCACGCAGAGATTGAACCCACACAAGCACAGACCCAGCTCTGACACGGCAGGGCACGGCAGGGCACCGCTGTAACACGTCTAACTTCAAACCCTGCCCTTTGAACCCCCAACCCGCCAATCAAAGCCTGCCTCGGCAGACAGGTACCCACACCCAGCCTGCGCCAACATCCCCTACCACGAGCCGCACCGTGCGGCGACACAAACACCACAACACGAGACACACCCCAGACCTGTGCCTCACATGCAAAGACAGACTCCATTCAGAGGGCCTGCCGGTTGTTTATCACTTTATTGCCGACTCGAAAACTACGAGACCGCCGGAAGCAGCAATCTTCTATTTTGCATTTCACACCTCTGCACTTTCGCAGGAGGGCAGAGGCTCCCAGCATCGATTCTTGATTTCTTCAAACAATGGCCCGTTGCATTGTGGGGCTTGTAGTTATGCTTTAAACATTATGATCATGGGCTCAAAACCCCAACACACAAAGTTCTGTTGGCGAACACTCCACAAATGGCCGCTTGTCAGCTACGTTTTAAAAATCATACTAAGTCCTCAGCTATGTTTTAAAATTTTGCGTCACTCATCCACTAAAAAAAAAAATAATGCTTGTTTCATGTGTAAATTCAAAAATAAGCTCTGCTCACATATTTTGAGGGTTCACTCTTGTAGCATACGCATTCTAGTGGTTGCACGTCACGTAGGCGTGACGTGCGACGGCGAAGTGAGAAGCTGCGCGCGCAGCGTAGGCAGAGCGCGCGAAGGGCGCAGAGTGATCGGAAGCGCCGGCCGGCGCTCCTCTGTGACTTGTACTTGCCAAATAAAGTTCTTTACTTACTGATCAAGCCCAGTGCCATTATTTACAAGAGAGCGACATTACAGTGGCGACGAGGACGGGAGGCATCCACTGGCACCCAACAGAAAAAAAAAAAGGAAAAAAAAATCGAACCACCACCTCCACGTGGTCTGCAGCCAAGCAGGCGACCCCCAGGACACGGGGGGACACAACACAGAGCGGCGCCACTGGGCCAGTGAGTGGAGAGCACAAGGGGGCAAAGCAGAACCCACCAAGGAACACAGGCAGAGGAGCGTGGCAGTGCCACAGCAACCAGAGGGGCGGCGCAGTGGCCAGAGTGGCTGCGCTGCAAACCACAGAACACCGATCACCGCAAATACCTTCCAAGCACACCGTGGAAGGTAAGAACAGCGCTGGCTGCCAAGGAAGAAGGAGAGGGGACTGGCACTAGGAGTCCCCAGGAGGACGCTGATACAGAAGTAAAAGACAGCACCCCAGGGAGCCCCACCAGCAAGGCCGTCATAGCGACAGAGAGCAAGGAGGTGAAGATGAGCACGCCGGCAGGCTATGCAATTGCACCGGTGCAATTCCTACCAAAACCTGGTGAACCCCTGATGAAGTGGGAGGATTGGAAGGAATATATTGATAATTTCATAGGGGTCCTGGAGGACGAAAATGAAGAGAAGTTCACCCCCCAAAGGAAGAAACGCATCTTGCTGCTGAACCTGGGACCGGAGGGTCTCAGGATTTACAAGAGTCTAGTGCCCAAGAAGAGAGAGGACACGGATACGGATGTCTATGCCCATGCAGTAGAAGACCTGGATGAGAGGTACCGCCCCACCATATGTGTGTCTGTGGATAGGTTCAACTTCCAGCAAAGGAAACAACGGGCTGGAGAAACCATAGAGGAGTATGTAGGAGCCTTGAGGAAACTAGCGGCCCCGTGTAAATACGCACTGTGGGAGGATGAATTTATAAAAGACCAGATCGTGATGCACACTACGAGTACACAGGTCCAAGACAAGCTGTGGGCGAGCGGCGACACCACGCTCAAAGAAGTTATGGTCATCGTAAAGAGGGCCGAGCTTGCTAGGAGGTGTGCGGCAGCAACCAAGAAAGACGTGGGCACTCCGACAATGGTGAACAGAATACAAGAAGGAGACCACCGTAAGGACCAAAGAGGAAAAGACTCAGCAGCCAAAGGTACTAGCAGGTGGCAAGGGAAACAACCAGGGAGCGACAGCAAGAAATCGTGCTACAGATGCGGCAGTTGGTCCCATGATGCCCGTGACAGAAGATGTCCTGCGTTCAGAGCCAAGTGCCTACACTGCGGTATCCTAGGCCACTATGAAAAGGTGTGTAGGAAGAAACATTCGAAGGAAACAGTGAAATGTGTTGAGCAAGGTGAAGAAGATCTAGAAGAAGTAGCAGAAGAAGAGGTGATCACGGTCCTGTGCATATACGACCAAGTGATGAGCATAGAAGGGAGGAAATCCACAAAACCCATCCTGGACATGTCAATGGGAGGAATCACCATCACTGTGGTGGCGGACACAGGATCCCCCTTCACCATCATCCAACAGGCAGTATGGGAAGAAACATTCAGACCCAGGTTGGGACCGGAGTTGGAAAAGCTAGACATCAGACCGGTCACTTACAATGGGGATCGCATTCCTATGTTGGGGTTCCGCCGCCTACTGTTCGAATTCAGGGGCCGGTCAGCATGGTGCAAACTGTACATTGCAGAAAAGGGACCCTCGGTCCTGGGATGGCTAGACCAAGGGGACTTAGGTATTAAACTGGATCCAGGAGGGAAAGAGCAGATTTTACTGACGGAGCAAGAAGAATGGCCGAACATGAACAAATGGAAGGAGAACTACCCGAAGGTATTTGGTGGCACAGTGGGACGGATGGAAAACTTCCAACACAGGATTGTGCTCAAGGAAGGGGCCATTCCGGTAGCCCACAAGGTGAGGAATGTGCCGATTGCGGTGAGAGAAGCAGTCCAAACTGAACTCCAAGAGTTGGAAAAGAAAGGAATAATTGAGCCAATAACATGTGCGGAATGGTTGGCGCCCCTGGTGGTCGTAATGAAGCCAAATGGGAAGGTCCGGCTCTGCGTGGACCTGAGAGAACTGAATAAGAATATCGTGGTGGAAAAATTTCCCCTCCCCAGAATCGAGGAAATGTTGACCAAGACCAGGGGGGTGCAGTGGTACTCCACTATCGACTTGACCTCGGCCTATCACCAAATTGCACTGCACCCGGACAGTAAACGGCTCACATCCTTCATCACCCCGTTTGGGTGTTACCAATTTTGTCGGATGCCTTTCGGGCTGGCCTCAGCAGCCGCTGTTTTCCAGAAAATGATGCACCAACTGTTCAGAGACTGCAAGGATGTCCAGTATTTCCAGGATGACATCTTGGTGATGGGGCGAGACCAGCAAGATCATGACCAGAAGCTGGGAAAGTTGCTGAAAACACTTGAGAACAAAGGTCTCACAGCGGTGTGGTCGAAGTGTAGGTTGGGACTGCAGTCGGTGACGTACCTAGGTCACGAGATCGGACGACAGGGCGTTACCCCCAAATCGGAAAACGTCAAAGCCATCGCTGAAGCACCGCCGCCCAGGAACATGGAAGAGGTCAGGTCGTTCCTGGGGATGGCGGAGTACTACAGCAAGTTTGTGGTACACTTCGCTTCCAAGACCCACAATTTGAGGCTGTTGACCAGAGACAGCACAGTGTTCCAATGGACACCGGAAGCCCAAGCAGAGTTCGAATTGATCAAAAGGGATGTTACCGGAGCTGTTCCCCTCAAGGGGTATGACCCACAAGGCACCACTATACTGACGACAGATGCCAGTGACAAAGGCCTGGGTGCTGTGCTCATGCAAGACAGAGGCAGAGGGGAGATGGAGACCATCAGCTTCGCATCCAGAGCACTGACAGATACAGAGAGCAAATACAGCGTGATCGAGAAAGAAATGCTGGCGGTCGTATGGGCCATGATGAGATTCCGGCAATTTCTGTGGGGAACAAGCTTCCTACTCAGAACAGACCACAAGCCGTTGGTGAAGGTGCTGACGTCGAGTGGACATGCCAGTGCCACCCCTCGGATATCCAAGATGTCTCTAAAGTTGCTCGAGTTCAGGTATGATGTCGAGTACATTCCTGGGAGCCGGAACCGAGTAGCGGACTATCTGAGCAGGGCAGCCGCCATGGAGCCAGGAGAGGATGACCCTACCGGCAGTGGGGATTTGGTAGCTCTAATAGAGGACCAAGAGAAACTGATCAGTCTACAAGAATGGACAGAGTCCTATGAAGAAGACACTGACATAAAGGAAGTGAAGGGGTACATCGCACATGGATGGCCGGATAAAAGGAACGTAAGAGCAAACCTCAAGCCGTACTTCGAAGTGCGGGAAGAACTGTCGATAGGAGACAGAGGGATCTTCATATACAGAGGAGATAAGGTGATTCCCCCAAGGACCCTCACCTCAAAACTGATGGACTTGCTACATGAGGGACACCTGGGCATAGGGAAACTCAAGGCACGAGCCAAACAAAACTACTGGTGGCCAGGCATGGACATAAGGGCTGAAAGGCATGTCAGAGAGTGTCCCCAATGTCAACGGGCGGACAAGACATTAAAACCATTGAGGCCAGCGATAGGAAAGTTTGACCCCCCTTCAAATCCGTGGGAAGAACTATCCATAGACATTTTGGGACCGGTCCTAGACGACCAAGGCACACAGAAATATGTGTGTGTGCTTATGGACCGCTATTCAAAATGGCCAGAAGTGAGAGTAGATGAATCCATGGACACGGAGAACATCCTTAAGTTTCTGTCTGAGACTTTCACGAGGGAAGGAATACCAAAATCGATCTTGAGTGACAATGGACCCCAGTTCACGTCAGAAAAATGGACTAAGTTCATGCACAGAAATGGCGTCACTGTCAAACACACCGCAATCTACCATCCGGCCGGAAACGGTTTAGTGGAGAGATTTAACAGGGTGGTGATGGGAGCCATACAAGCGGCCATCTCAAGTGGACAGAACTGGGAGAAGGCGCTAGAGAACATGGTATGGGCCTACAGAATAACCCCTACCGGAACGGGATATAGTCCATTCCAAATACTGAGAGGACGTGAACCCTTTACCCACGACAACAGAATTTGGAAGGAAAAGCTCATCACCAGTGAATGGTCCCCCGCAGTGGTGCGCGCCAACCTGGAGAAAGCACAGACAATTTACAGCAACCACTACAACAAACGAAGGAATGTCAAAGGCACAGGTCTGGAGCATGGAGAGTGGGTAAGAGTAAGATTGGCCACCCTGCAGAAGAAGGGAGACAGCAAGTACAGCAAGCCGTTGCAAGTGGTAGAAGTGTACGATCGGGCTGCCTTACTAAGCGACGGGAATGTGTGGTCCCAAGACCGCATGGCCAGGTGCAATAAAGTTTTGGGCTGGGAACAACAGAGCGCCGACTGGGAAGACAAGGAAGGCCCCGAAGTGGAGAATAATCAAGCAGCCGTGGAACAGCAAGTTGGGGAGAGAGCTGGAACGGAAAGTGGAGAAGAAGGAGAAAATGAAAGTCAAGGATTGGAATGGGACAGGCAGGAGAGAAGCGCGCACGAAGGAAGAGTTGAGAACGAAGGGACAGTAAACCCTGAGACTCAGAGTCAAGAGTCAATGGAGAACCCCGTCAGGGTCACAAGGAGTGGAAGGCAGGTGGTAAGACCTTCCAGATACCGAGATTTTGAATTGGACGATGAACTGTGAGTGACTCTTTCTTGTTTAATAAAAAGGGGGAGATATGTAGCATACGCATTCTAGTGGTTGCACGTCACGTAGGCGTGACGTGCGACGGCGAAGTGAGAAGCTGCGCGCGCAGCGTAGGCAGAGCGCGCGAAGGGCGCAGAGTGATCGGAAGCGCCGGCCGGCGCTCCTCTGTGACTTGTACTTGCCAAATAAAGTTCTTTACTTACTGATCAAGCCCAGTGCCATTATTTACAAGAGAGCGACATTACAACTCTTTCACTCACATCATGCATTAAAACAAGCATTGGCAATATGAATATTTTTTTTCTTTTGTGTAGCTTCACAACATGAATAGCAGCACAACCTTCTGTAACATAAATAAGTTATGGACAAGTGGCAGTAATATAAGGAACATCACTCGATTCTCTCACCCATCCAGGGCAGGTACAAGACAGGCAGCTAACACACTAAAGAGTGAGGCAGAGGCGTTCAAGGGCTGTTGTTATGTTATGTTATGTTATGTTATTTTTATGCTTCTATAGCGCACGGCCACTCCATGGAGCATCCCGGCGCTTTTTCGAAGGTACCCACCAGGTGAGGGAGAAACATAACACTGAGGGGACATGCAACACACACATAACAAGCATTGGAAATGCAATAGGTCTCGGATTTATTTGAGTTAGAGCTAATGGCATTGTAAATGGCAATGTCTTTTAGCCATCTATTATGGAGTGTATGCATGTGGTGTGTAATGTGGTTTGGATTGGAATTGTTCAGCCTGCACACTCACAAACTGTTCACCCTGCACACTCACAAACTGTTCACCTTGCACACTCACAAACTGTTCACCCTGCACGCTCACACATTGTTCACCCTGCATGCTCACACACTGCTCACCCTACACGCTCACAGACTGCTCACCCTACACGCTCACAGACTGTAAACCCTGCACGCTCACACACTGCTCATCCTACACACACACACTTCACACTCTGCACTTTGCACTCGCACTCTGCACTCTGCACACTCACTCTGCACACTCACTCTGCACACTCACTCTGCACTCACTACTTTGCACTTACTACTCACTACTCTGCACTCACTACTCTGCACTCACTACTCACTACTCTGCACTCACTACTCACTACTCTTCACTCACTACTCTGCACTCACTACTCACTACTCTGCACTCACTACTCTGCACTCACTACTCACTACTCTGCACTCACTACTCTGCACTCACTACTCACTAGTCTGCACTCACTGCACTCACTACTCTGCACTCACTACTCTGCACTCACTACTATGCACTCACTACTCACTACTCTGCACTCACTACTCTGCACTCACTACTCTGCACTCACTACTCTGCACTCACTACTCTGCACTCACTACTCACTACTCTGCACTCACTACTCTGCACTCACTACTCTGCACTCACTACTCTGCACTCACTACTCACTACTCTGCACTCACTACTCACTACTCTGCACTCACTACTCACTACTCTGCACTCACTACTATGCACTATGACATCATACATTCACAGACACTAGAACAAAGATGCCTCGAGGGACTGTGGCACATTGTGCCATCACCAAACATTCTGGAAGATGCAGTCATGACAGGGATGGTGCATTATGACATTATACAAGCAAACATTCTGATGATCGTGGACAGGAAAAGGAACCACGCTTTCAATGTGACATCACATAATCGGAGGTTTGCGACTGACAAGGGTGATGCAGGATTATCAAAATGTCACAGACCATTATTTTCTCTTAGTAAAGAAACCAAAAAAGGCAGAGGTGCAGTTTGATATCATATAATATAATGCTAGCTGTGCAGAAACGCAGGCTAACAGGACTGAGTTAAATAACCAGAAGATGTATTTATGCCTTACTCTGAAAGATGAAGTATCGGAACATGCATTCACACAACCCCGCCCAGCCTCTTAAAGCTACAGTGCTGTTGAAACCAACAGCATTGTAACCTCCTGATGTTAGCGCCACTTACTAATTAATATTATACAACAACATATATATAATCAGCCTTCGTTTCCACATTGGCGCCCATGCATCAACCCCCCCCCCCTCCCCCTCGCTTGTTTTCGTAAACACAGTTCTAACCAGGGGAGCTACTCCGCAGCTTCAGCTCTGCACCTGACCCTTCGGACTCCGCTAACCCCAGCTTTCTCCTCTCTGGACTGCAAAGGAGAAGCTGAGACATTTAAAGAAAAAGGCCGTCTCCGGCAAAGAGGAGCAGAGAGTTGAAAAGCGGTGCTCTGCAGGACAGCACCTACTTCCGGTTTGGCCGGCAATGCTTCCGGGTCGCCGCAGGCAGCGCGGCGGCCCGCCCTGCACGGGGAAGGGAGGCAGCTTTCGAGGAGGACAGCACCTGGCCGCGAGCGCGTTCTCGTGCGCATGACCTTAACAAATCGCCGCGCGCGGCCAGTGCTGTCCTCCTGGAAAGCTGACACGCTAACTATAGGTCTTTGGCGAGAGCGAGCTTCGCTCGCTTCTAGCCGAGACCTAAAAAAAGCAGCAGCGGTCTAAGGGAAAAGCCATGTTTTAAGGGCCTTTCGGAAGGACAGCAGGCTAGAAGCCTGTCTTAAAGAAATCGGGAGGTCATTCCAAGCACGAGGAGCTAAAAAACGAAAGGACCGTCCTCCTGCTCTGGCGCGCTTGATAATGGGAACCTTCACTTTAGATAGCGCAGCAGATCTGAGAGATCTGGAGGGCTGATACCAAGACAGTCGTTTGGAGATATATTTAGGGCCAATACCGTGCAAGGCCTTGAAGATCGTAGTCAGGGTTTTAAAAAGAATCCTTTTGTCAATCGGTAGCCAATGTAAGGTTGAGAGAAGAGCAGTGGCTCTGGCTCTTCTTGGGAGGCCGAAGACAGCTCGGGCCGCAGAATTCTGAGCGATTTGAAGACGCCTAACCAGATATTTGGGAAGTCCCAAAAATAACACATTAGCATAATCCAGCCTGGAGCCAACCAGTGCCTGGACGATGATTTTCCTATGCTGGATGGATACTAAAGGTAGAAATTTACGCAACATCCGGAGGATGCCAAAGCATTTCCCGGTGAGAGAGGAAATATGTGGTCCAAAAGATAGGTTGCTATCAATGATCACTCCCAAATTTTTGGCCTTCAGGGATGAACTAACGGGAGGAAACATATCCTGCGGCCACCAGGGTTTCCAATCCGGCTCGGAGGTACACCCAAAGAAGAGCAGCTCCGACTTGTCGGAGTTGCATTTCAATCCATGGCGTCCAAACCACTCGAAAACCGCACTCAAACAACCTCTGACCTGATCATCGTCGAACAGACCATTCCTATTGCTTACAAACAGGAGCTGGGTGTCGTCGGCATAGGTGACAATCCGGGCGCCGAAAGACTCCGCGACCACTGCCAGAGGGGCCATGAAGATGTTGAAAAGGAGGGGGCTCAAGATGGATCCTTGGGGAACCCCCACTTCTAGCAGCGGCATCTCGGCGGAGTAAGGAGGAGCCCAGATTGTCTGCCGTCGGTCGGCTAAGAAGGATTTAAGCCACCTCCACACCGTTCCCCACAAACCAAAGTCCCAGAGTCTGGCAAGGAGAAGCGCGTGGGGAACGGTGTCGAATGCCGCCGACAGGTCAAGCATGACCAATACCGCCTTTCTTCCAGCATCCAACTCCTCCCGGATGGCGTCTGTGACTTCGAGGAGCGCAGTCTCCGTGCTAAAATTCGCACGGAAACCGGATTGGGTGTTATGCAGCAGATCATTTTCCTCGATGAAATTAGAGATTGATCTGTGGACAAACCTCTCAGTCACTTTCGCTAGAGCCGGGAGTAAGGAAATAGGTCTGTAGTTGGCATGGACTAGAGGGTCGAGTGCTGGTTTTTTCAGGAGTGGCAGGATCATGGCGCTCTTCCAAGCCTTTGGAACTACCCCGGATGAGAGCGACATATTTAAGATGGGATTAACCAGGTCATTTAGCACAGGTGCCAAATTCGCTAAACACTTGGCCGGGCACGGATCCTGTGGAGATCCAGATTTAAGGTTGGACAGGATGTCAAGAGAGCTTGCATGGTCCAGTGAGGGAAAATCACACAACAAAGGACCATGATCTGACATGGGACACCCCAGGCTCACAGGCTGCTGCTGAAAAGTGGAAAGGAGGGAATCTTGAATAGTAGTAATTTATTTTCTGTACAAAATATACAGCCAGATCCCTCAACCCGGATTCAGAGTGAGTATGAATGGGGGTATAAGCAGAGGGAGAGGTAAAATCTTTTACCACCCTAAAGAGTTCTTTACCGGAATGCTCCGCCTCATTTATTCTAGATTCCAAGTAAGCTTTTTTTCCAGCCCAGATTGATTTATGGTAGGCTCTAGTCAGTGCCTTAAAATTCTGCCTCTCAGAATGATGTTGTACAATTAACATAAACCTATGAGAAGTACAGAATATTTGGAAGGAACAGCCAATCGTCTTCATGCAATTACCATAAATTCAAGACCTTATATAAGATGGTGAATCCTCACAAACCTGGTGTGGTGCCCTTCACGAGTGGGTTCCGTATCTTGCACTCGGAGCATTCACGAGTACAACTATTCAATGTTTCTACACACTCTTAGCTCTGGGCTCCCTTGTTCAGAGGCAGTTATGTCCTATATGTTAACATTTATGTGCTCCCTTTATTACACCGTTAGACTTAATTAAAATTGTATGTGTGTGAGCTAAATTGTTGTTTACTGGTGTCGCCCTACCACAAGATTAAAAACAGACGGGCAGAGCAACAAACCACACTTCTCTTTCCATCAACATGTTTCGGTGCTTCAATATTGCCCCTATGGAGGGGTCAGAGGCCTTCCTCAGGAATGTAGGTATGTATCTCACATCAAGTATTGTGAAATAGCCCCTGCTTCATAGGGATTGTTCACGAGCCTCAGAAACGGTGCGCGAAGCGTTAGAACATGCCACATATTTCAGAGTCACTGTAATGGCAGCCTGTGCTATGTGACACACCGTGCCCACGCTGCTCACGGAGCAGGGCAGGGGAGGAGGGGTTTGCCCACTCCTAAGTGCACAATGACTGTTTGGTCGGTCCTCTTGGGCTGCCCAAACCAGTCATGCGCACTTTCCCCGTTCTCCATGCATGGAGAACAAGCCCAGGCCCCCATTCCCGGGTTGAGCGTCGAACCAGAACACTCAAAACCAATCACAGCGGTGAATTGCAGCATTGTGATTGGTCAGGGAAGCCTGGGGGCCTACCAATCACAATGCTGCATTGTAGCTTTGTGATTGGTCAGTGGGACCGGGCTGTGCTTCCATCCAAGATGGAGGAGAACAGGACCGGAGAGGCGGGACTTGGCGCAAAGGTAGGTTAAAAAAAATATATGTTTTTTTATATGTGTGACACCCCTGCTCAACCCGCGAGCCATGCCCGCCGCCCCTGCTGCAATCACTGCCCTCTCGATGAACCTCCACCCTTCCAAGACTGCTGGTAACAGGATGGAGGGAGGAACAAGAAGCATCAGTGCCTGTTGAATGTGAGCCTGTCTAAATCCCCCCTTCTTTCTGCAGGAGTAGGGAAACTCTACTGTTCTCGCCTAGAGCCCCTGTCGCTGTCCATTACTCTGACCACGTGACTTTAACCTCAAGCAAAAGTAACTCCAACTCCAAAGCTAACGGTAGTCCTCTTTCTAAACCCAACCCTATTCTACTTACCATAAAAACATTACATTAAATACAAATAAATACCTTTCCGATAATAAAATGAGAGGGGACGCCGACTACCTCCCTCTATCCTACTAAATATTCAGTTAAATAACCTTGGGGCATATTACGAAGGCGGGCAATATGTGATTATTGCCGCTTTAGCGGCCGTTTTCGGCCGCTAAGTGGCGATAATTTCATCGCCCTATTAGCAAGCTGTCGCTAACAGCAGTTAGCGACAGCTTGTAGACGATAGCGAGAGGTTTGGGGCCCGCTTTGCATGTCAGCGATATTTAGCGCTAATGACATGCAAAGTGGGCGTACGCAACCTGTTAGTGACTGAAAGCAGTCGCTAACATCGCTATTGCCTATTATCAATGCAGGTGTAGCGATGAAAATATTCGCGCTAAGCGCGAATATCTACAAAACCTAACGCCTGCTCAGACCAGTTCTTAGCCTGTATATCCAAAGGGAGGTGGATATTCAGGCTAAGACCCTATTAGCGATAATGATTGAATTTCGCTGGATTTCCAGCGATATTCACGCATTTCGCCGCTATCGCTGGAAATTTTATCGCTTTAGAGATAAACGTTGCTAATAGCACGTTATCTCAGCGATGAAATCCGGTGATGCGCAGCGATAAAAAAAAATTCGTTAAGCTTATTTAGCGATAAATATCGCTAGTTGTTGATAATATGCCCCCTTATTTTTAGTAAATAGCTTAATGCACTTAATGAACGATTACAACTAATGTATTTAACTAGTAAATCAAACCCTACCGATAAATCCCCGAATATGTTTTTAAGATAATCTGAGCGCCATATATATCACTCACACCGAGGATATGTTAGTTTGTTTTAAATACACCCGGGCAACAAATAAACAACATTTCCAGAATCGTCTCATTTGTTGATGTTTGAAATTAACTCAAATGATATTGATTTACTATACTTAAAAGGAAACTCCGCGCGGAGCACTGGAAGGAACCGCCCCTTAGGGAGGGAGTGACAGCGATGGGAGGAGCCTCAGACAGGGGGCTGGAGTAATGGGAGGTGCCTGCGTGACGGAGTTACAGTAATGACATCACGTCAATAAGGGGATGAAAGTGACGATATATACCTCAGGCAGGGGGTTGAAATAATGGGAGGTACCGAAGGAATGGATTTTGCTGAAACCGGCACTTTCTGGTTGGCTGAAGGGACCTACCACTCCCGCCAAGGGCCTGGCACTCTGCCTGCCAGGATGGGCCCCCCCCCCACAATGGCAATTAACACCCCACTAGTCCTCGTGTATGGCTGCCCATCAGAGTGAAAGAAATGCTTCACAAACGGGCTCATGGGAGGAGCCCCCCTCTAAGGGATGGTGTGGGAAGGCCTAGGGGAGGGTACACCTCTCAGGCAGCCAGTTCAGAGACTCGGCAGGGCGCCCATTGTCAGCACTTTAGCCCACACAGGTTTAACTGAGCCCCCAAGCAATTCTCACACCTTCAGTTCGAAATGGGCTGTACAAGAGGTGCTTGAGGTGGCTGAGAGGAGGAGCTGCGGCCCAAGTGGAGTCTGCACAAAGCAGCTTCCCTGAGATCAGAAGGTGTCACTTATGTAGATTTCAGGGGCCTCCCACATTCCCTTTTACCCAGGGCCCCGAAAATCCTAGGACCGGCCCTGCCTGGAGGTACTGCAATACCTGGTTGATGGGTGGATTGGAAAACGAAATGTGTAAGGCGGCTTTGTGTTCACAAATGTGGTCTTTTGAAACCATACTGCTTACGTTTTATAAGCATATAAGCAGTGGACATTGAAATGGGTCCTTTCTGGGACCTGTAGGTATGTCCTTAACTTTTCAGGCAAAAATACTGGTTGATTTCTGAATGATGACTGTAAAAGCGTTAAGTTCACCATGTTCCTGCTTACATTTGACATGCTTTATTAAATCTTTCATTCCTTATGATTGTTTGCTCTTTCCAGGATGTTGTTACCTTTTCTTTTAGGCAGCATATTGCTCTTGCCTAGTGTGTAATTTGAATTGAGTCGCATCCAGTTATCTATAGCAGGTCAAATTGGATTGTAGCTGAAGGCAGTATGAGTTTCTCTCAGTGGGGCAGTATGGTGTTCAGTGAGGGAGCAGATTTAGCACTAGAGGCAGATCTGCTAAATTTAGAACTGGGGAACCAGGTTCAGCCTTCATGAACAGTCCCCCAGACCACTCTCCTGAGGGAGCACATTCCCATGCCAGACCTTTGAAGGCACCAGAAAAGCCATGGTGTGTTAGCACCAGCAGGTGGACCCTAGCAGTGGCAAGTGTGGGTTCACCTTGAAGGCCTGCCCACTACAACCCATACTGAAGTTCACCTTCAGTCTTGCGGGCAGGCCTACGAAGTAGCAGACCCTAGAACAACAGTGACTCTGTTATTGGGGTCACAGGACCCCTGAGAAGAGCTGGCTTTAGGGCGGTGCGACTGGTGTGACCGCGACGGGCGCTGACTTTGATTGGGGGCGTCGTATATTATGGTTTTAAAAGCACTTGCTGCCTCCTTCCTGGCCGCCAGCTATTGTCGGCAATAATAAAAATGTCTTGATAACTCTGATGAATAAACTTCTTTCTAGAGCGAGATCGGAGATTTGTCTAGTGGAAGTTTTGACTCATGGAAAGATAGCGCGGAGGGTCAATGTGCCTGCTGCAAAGAAAATGTACCAGGCCCATCACAAAGTGCACATATTGTAAATAGGTCAGTGGGTTGCTGCTTTTGTCAGTGAGATCCTTTTGCTACTTGCAGTTTATAAGTTAAAATCCTAACAAAGAACAGTGAGCTATTAACTTTAATTTAAGGGCTGCATACAAACTGCAAGGCGTAAACTAGAGCGTTATGGGTTTTTCCCTAAGCCTTTGATTATCCTAATGTTGCAAAAAGTGTTATTTGTGATACAAATCAATAATGATGTTTAAAGAGAACCCCCAATCATGGTATTACGTTTTAAATTCTGAGTTTGTGTTTCTCCAGGCCAATCACTATTAAACTATACTATCTACTAGTATGGTTATCATGTGACTCCTGCACCTTGTAGTCCTTTGTCTTATGTAACATTTCCTATATAGTCATTTACACACGTAAAATTGATTGTCTCTGTGTATATTGCTGACGACAGAAACTCCATGGCTCGGAAACAAATGGCTCGTGCTTCAACTTTTAAGCATTTTTGGGACATTCTGTGATTAAAATGAATTCACAAAGTGGAATATGTTTCTAATGTCAATAGGCTCATATTAATCGATAAATAATCATGTGTATCCATTGGTTGAATTACATAACATAATAATCTGTAACTGGTCAGAGAAAGGCCAAACAAATACTAAAGATTGGGATGTTTTGCGCATCCTGGCCACACCTCTAACTCCGCCCACTGATCCAATGCTCAGGTTATTCCCGCCCTCTGATTCTCTGCCCACAGTTCCCCTACTTTTGTCCCCACTTCGACCACTGGGGTCACACTGACCTCGGCCTGGGTTGAACCCACTCCCTGCAGATGCCCCGTGGTGCAGGTGTTCTGGGCTCCTCTGCCCCCCCTGCCCCGCCCCTTGCCCTGCAGATGCCCCGTGGTGCAGGTGTTCTGGGCTCCTCTGCCCCCCCCTGCCCCGCCCCTTGCCCTGCACAGATGCCCCGTGGTGCAGGTGTTCTGGGCTCCTCTGCCCCCCCTGCCCCGCCCCTTGCCCTGCACAGATGCCCCGTGGTGCAGGTGTTCTGGGCTCCTCTGCCCCCCCATGCCCTGACGCAGCCCCCATTAGCGAATGATGCAGAACAGCAGCTTCCCGGATCGATCATCGGCGCTCATCAATAATGAAATCAGCCCCCCCCCCCCTTGTGCTCCTGCAGCCGCCAACATCCGCTCCATTTCCGCTGCTCGATCCCAATATAGAAGCGCTCATGTTACCACCGAGGAGGGGGCAGCCCCCCCCCCCTCCCAGAAATATGAGCCCTCTCTGCCCCCTCCCTGTCCCAGGCGCCTCTGCCCGCATTGCTTCCCCTCCCTCCTCTGTTTTCTTCTGCTCGACCGTTCCCCTTCCAAGCCCCCCTCCATAAATCCTCTCTGCCATGCTGGCTTATTCCAGTCATCAAGCCTCTTTACTCCCTGTGCCTCTCTAGGTCTCCTCTGCTTCGGTCTCCTCTGCCCTCCTCTGCTACGGTCTCCTCTGCCCTCCTCTGCTACGGTCTCCTCTGCCCTCCTCTGCTACGGTCTCCTCTGTCCTCCTCTGCTACGGTCTCCTCTGCCCTCCTCTGCTACGGTCTCCTCTGTTCCCCTCTGCTATGGTCTCCTCTGTCCTCCTCTGCTACGGTCTCCTCTGTCCTCCTCTGCTACGGTCTCCTCTGTCCTCCTCTGCTACGGTCTCCTCTGTCCTCCTCTGCTATGGTCTCCTCTGCCCTTCTCTGCTACGGTCTCCTCTGCCCTCCTCTGCTACGGTCTCCTCTGCCCTCCTCTGCTACGGTCTCCTCTGCCCTCCTCTGCTACAGTCTCCTCTGTCCTCCTCTGCTACGGTCTCCTCTGTCCTCCTCTGCTACGGTCTCCTCTGCCCTCCTCTGCTACGGTGTCCTCTGCCCTTCTCTGCTACAGTCTCCTCTGCCCTCCTCTGCTTCGGTCTCCTCTGCCCTCCTCTGCTACGGTCTCCTCTGCCCTCCTCTGCTACGGTCTCCTCTGCCCTCCTCTGCTACGGTCTCCTCTGTCCTCCTCTGCTACGGTCTCCTCTGCCCTCCTCTGCTACGGTCTCCTCTGTTCCCCTCTGCTACGGTCTCCTCTGCCCTCCTCTGCTACGGTCTCCTCTGTCCTCCTCTGCTACGGTCTCCTCTGTCCTCCTCTGCTACGGTCTCCTCTGTTCCCCTCTGCTACGGTCTCCTCTGCCCTCCTCTGCTACGGTCTCCTCTGTCCTCCTCTGCTACGGTCTCCTCTGTCCTCCTCTGCTACGGTCTCCTCTGTCCTCCTCTGCTACGGTCTCCTCTGCCCTCCTCTGCCCTCCTCTGCTATGGTCTCCTCTGTCCTCCTCTGCTATGGTCTCCTCTGTCCTCCTCTGCTATGGTCTCCTCTGCCCTCCTCTGCTATGGTCTCCTCTGCCCTCCTCTGCTACGGTCTCCTCTGCCCTCCTCTGCTATGGTCTCCTCTGCCCTCCTCTGCTATGGTCTCCTCTGTCCTCCTCTGCTACGGTCTCCTCTGCCCTCCTCTGCCCTCCTCTGCTATGGTCTCCTCTGTCCTCCTCTGCTACGGTCTCCTCTGTCCTCCTCTGCTACGGTCTCCTCTGCCCTCCTCTGCTTCGGTCTCCTCTGTCCTCCTCTGCTACGGTCTCCTCTGTCCTCCTCTGCCCTCCTCTGCCCTCCTCTGCTATGGTCTCCTCTGCCCTCCTCTGCTATGGTCTCCTCTGTCCTCCTCTGCTACGGTCTCCTCTGCCCTCCTCTGCCCTCCTCTGCTATGGTCTCCTCTGTCCTCCTCTGCTACGGTCTCCTCTGCCCTCCTCTGCTTCGGTCTCCTCTGTCCTCCTCTGCTACGGTCTCCTCTGTTCCCCTCTGCTACGGTCTCCTCTGCCCTCCTCTGCTACGGTCTCCTCTGTCCTCCTCTGCTACGGTCTCCTCTGTCCTCCTCTGCTACGGTCTCCTCTGTCCTCCTCTGCTACGGTCTCCTCTGCCCTCCTCTGCTACGGTCTCCTCTGTCCTCCTCTGCTACGGTCTCCTCTGTCCTCCTCTGCTACGGTCTCCTCTGCCCTCCTCTGCCCTCCTCTGCTATGGTCTCCTCTGTCCTCCTCTGCTATGGTCTCCTCTGTCCTCCTCTGCTATGGTCTCCTCTGCCCTCCTCTGCTATGGTCTCCTCTGCCCTCCTCTGCTACGGTCTCCTCTGCCCTCCTCTGCTATGGTCTCCTCTGCCCTCCTCTGCTATGGTCTCCTCTGTCCTCCTCTGCTACGGTCTCCTCTGCCCTCCTCTGCCCTCCTCTGCTATGGTCTCCTCTGTCCTCCTCTGCTACGGTCTCCTCTGTCCTCCTCTGCTACGGTCTCCTCTGCCCTCCTCTGCTTCGGTCTCCTCTGTCCTCCTCTGCTACGGTCTCCTCTGTCCTCCTCTGCTACGGTCTCCTCTGCCCTCCTCTGCTATGGTCTCCTCTGCCCTCCTCTGCTATGGTCTCCTCTGTCCTCCTCTGCTACGGTCTCCTCTGCCCTCCTCTGCCCTCCTCTGCTATGGTCTCCTCTGTCCTCCTCTGCTACGGTCTCCTCTGTCCTCCTCTGCTTCGGTCTCCTCTGTCCTCCTCTGCTACGGTCTCCTCTGCCCTCCTCTGCCCTCCTCTGCTATGGTCTCCTCTGTCCTCCTCTGCTACGGTCTCCTCTGTCCTCCTCTGCTACGGTCTCCTCTGCCCTCCTCTGCTACAGTCTCCTCTGCCCCCCTCTGCTACGGTCTCCTCTGTCCTCCTCTGCCCTCCTCTGCCCTCCTCTGCTATGGTCTCCTCTGCCCTCCTCTGCTATGGTCTCCTCTGTCCTCCTCTGCTACGGTCTCCTCTGCCCTCCTCTGCCCTCCTCTGCTATGGTCTCCTCTGCCCTCCTCTGCTATGGTCTCCTCTGTCCTCCTCTGCTACGGTCTCCTCTGCCCTCCTCTGCCCTCCTCTGCTATGGTCTCCTCTGTCCTCCTCTGCTACGGTCTCCTCTGTCCTCCTCTGCTACGGTCTCCTCTGTCCTCCTCTGCTACGGTCTCCTCTGTCCTCCTCTGCTACGGTCTCCTCTGCCCTCCTCTGCTACGGTCTCCTCTGTTCCCCTCTGCTACGGTCTCCTCTGCCCTCCTCTGCTACGGTCTCCTCTGTCCTCCTCTGCTACGGTCTCCTCTGTCCTCCTCTGCTACGGTCTCCTCTGCCCTCCTCTGCTACGGTCTCCTCTGCCCTCCTCTGCTACAGTCTCCTCTGTCCTCCTCTGCTACGGTCTCCTCTGCCCTCCTCTGCTACGGTCTCCTCTGTTCCCCTCTGCTACGGTCTCCTCTGCCCTCCTCTGCTACGGTCTCCTCTGTCCTCCTCTGCTACGGTCTCCTCTGTCCTCCTCTGCTACGGTCTCCTCTGTTCCCCTCTGCTACGGTCTCCTCTGCCCTCCTCTGCTACGGTCTCCTCTGTCCTCCTCTGCTACGGTCTCCTCTGTCCTCCTCTGCTACGGTCTCCTCTGTCCTCCTCTGCTACGGTCTCCTCTGCCCTCCTCTGCTACGGTCTCCTCTGTCCTCCTCTGCTACGGTCTCCTCTGTCCTCCTCTGCTACGGTCTCCTCTGCCCTCCTCTGCCCTCCTCTGCTATGGTCTCCTCTGTCCTCCTCTGCTATGGTCTCCTCTGTCCTCCTCTGCTATGGTCTCCTCTGCCCTCCTCTGCTATGGTCTCCTCTGCCCTCCTCTGCTACGGTCTCCTCTGCCCTCCTCTGCTATGGTCTCCTCTGCCCTCCTCTGCTATGGTCTCCTCTGTCCTCCTCTGCTACGGTCTCCTCTGCCCTCCTCTGCCCTCCTCTGCTATGGTCTCCTCTGTCCTCCTCTGCTACGGTCTCCTCTGTCCTCCTCTGCTACGGTCTCCTCTGCCCTCCTCTGCTTCGGTCTCCTCTGTCCTCCTCTGCTACGGTCTCCTCTGTCCTCCTCTGCCCTCCTCTGCCCTCCTCTGCTATGGTCTCCTCTGCCCTCCTCTGCTATGGTCTCCTCTGTCCTCCTCTGCTACGGTCTCCTCTGCCCTCCTCTGCCCTCCTCTGCTATGGTCTCCTCTGTCCTCCTCTGCTACGGTCTCCTCTGCCCTCCTCTGCTTCGGTCTCCTCTGTCCTCCTCTGCTACGGTCTCCTCTGTTCCCCTCTGCTACGGTCTCCTCTGCCCTCCTCTGCTACGGTCTCCTCTGTCCTCCTCTGCTACGGTCTCCTCTGTCCTCCTCTGCTACGGTCTCCTCTGTCCTCCTCTGCTACGGTCTCCTCTGCCCTCCTCTGCTACGGTCTCCTCTGTCCTCCTCTGCTACGGTCTCCTCTGTCCTCCTCTGCTACGGTCTCCTCTGCCCTCCTCTGCCCTCCTCTGCTATGGTCTCCTCTGTCCTCCTCTGCTATGGTCTCCTCTGTCCTCCTCTGCTATGGTCTCCTCTGCCCTCCTCTGCTATGGTCTCCTCTGCCCTCCTCTGCTACGGTCTCCTCTGCCCTCCTCTGCTATGGTCTCCTCTGCCCTCCTCTGCTATGGTCTCCTCTGTCCTCCTCTGCTACGGTCTCCTCTGCCCTCCTCTGCCCTCCTCTGCTATGGTCTCCTCTGTCCTCCTCTGCTACGGTCTCCTCTGTCCTCCTCTGCTACGGTCTCCTCTGCCCTCCTCTGCTTCGGTCTCCTCTGTCCTCCTCTGCTACGGTCTCCTCTGTCCTCCTCTGCTACGGTCTCCTCTGCCCTCCTCTGCTATGGTCTCCTCTGCCCTCCTCTGCTATGGTCTCCTCTGTCCTCCTCTGCTACGGTCTCCTCTGCCCTCCTCTGCCCTCCTCTGCTATGGTCTCCTCTGTCCTCCTCTGCTACGGTCTCCTCTGTCCTCCTCTGCTTCGGTCTCCTCTGTCCTCCTCTGCTACGGTCTCCTCTGCCCTCCTCTGCCCTCCTCTGCTATGGTCTCCTCTGTCCTCCTCTGCTACGGTCTCCTCTGTCCTCCTCTGCTACGGTCTCCTCTGCCCTCCTCTGCTACAGTCTCCTCTGCCCCCCTCTGCTACGGTCTCCTCTGTCCTCCTCTGCCCTCCTCTGCCCTCCTCTGCTATGGTCTCCTCTGCCCTCCTCTGCTATGGTCTCCTCTGTCCTCCTCTGCTACGGTCTCCTCTGCCCTCCTCTGCCCTCCTCTGCTATGGTCTCCTCTGCCCTCCTCTGCTATGGTCTCCTCTGTCCTCCTCTGCTACGGTCTCCTCTGCCCTCCTCTGCCCTCCTCTGCTATGGTCTCCTCTGTCCTCCTCTGCTACGGTCTCCTCTGTCCTCCTCTGCTACGGTCTCCTCTGTCCTCCTCTGCTATGGTCTCCTCTGTCCTCCTCTGCTACGGTCTCCTCTGCCCTCCTCTGCTTCGGTCTCCTCTGTCCTCCTCTGCCCTCCTCCTTAAACTTTGAGTGCACGAGGACTGGCACTGATTTTACAAATCTCAGTTGTGGAAGCCTTTAAGCGTTGAGTGTACAAGTATTGCTACTCGCTCTGCATATCTCTGTGAAAGCATCAAACGTTGAGCATACAGGGAGTGCCACTCCCTTTACATAGCTCTGTGAAAGCCTTAAAAATTGGGTGCACGAGAACTGCCTCCCCCCCCCCCCCCCCCCCCCCAGATACACAGCCCAGGCCTAGCCTGTGGGAAAGATAAGTTATGATTGCACCTTATGACGTGGAACTAGTTGCAGTGAAGATGGTCTTTCTGCATCAATGAACGCCCACCCCCAGCCCCTCTGCCCTCCTGTTACCCCAAAGCCCCGACACCAATGAGAGAGGGCCTTATCTCCTGGGGGAGTCTGGTGAAACCTTACTCACTCTAGTCTCACCCCAATGCCAGAGTCTCGGTCTGCTTCTGCGACCCCCACCGTCCCCACTCCCCCCGAGACCTGCAGAATAAGGCTGGGTCTGGCCCAATCCAGTCCCTGCCTGCCGACCACCCTATGCCTCGCACCCCAATGTGAGTTCCATACCCTTCGCGTGCACTAAAGATTGCAGATCCCTTCACGCGTGCACCACACTGTGTGTCTCTCTGCAGCATTGTGAGAGCTTTTAACTTAAAGTTTGCACCCGTGTTGGCTGACACTTTATACGTCACTGAAAGAACCTTCAGCTTCATTTACGACGACTGCTCGCCCCTCTGTATACCCCAGGGGGGCTTTCCGTTTGAGTGTGAAATGTCTGAATTCAGTAGATCACAGTGAGAGTCCTAAATTTAAAATGTGTAAGAGGAATACCTGTCCTTTACTTTAGTGTAAGAGCTGTAAACTGCATATGTGCACGACAACACCTGCCCCTTTACAGATAAGAGTAGGAGCTGTAAACTTTACATGTGCACGAGAACAACCTGCCTCTTTACAGATCAGTGTAAGAGTTGTAAACTTTACATGTGCACTGGAATAACCTGCTTCTTTATACAGCAATGTATGAGCTGTACACTTTACACATGCACAAGATGTGCCACTTTATACATCAACGTGCGAGCTGTAAACTTTACACATGCACGAGAAAACCTGTCCCTTTACAGATCAGTGTAAGAGCTGTAAACTTTACATGTGCACAAGAACACCTGCCACTTTATACATCAACATGGGAGCTATCCTGGCTGATGAGGAGTTAAACCCGAAACCGGTCCTAGGATGCTTGTCTCCTGTCCAGGGAGGACTTGGCCTGGCAGTTTGGGCTGGACTGTTCCCATTGGGTGCAGGGGCCAGATTGATTTGCATATGGCTGGGGTCAAACTGGAATGACATGGTGAGCAAAAAAAGGATGGATTTAGGCCCCGATATCTGTTCAGGGGTTGAATGTATGACATTGTCCAGCATTCTGTCCATTAATTGTTCTTTTTGCACAATGCACTGAGGTGATCGCTTCTTGGAATGACGCTCATGGGTGTCACCAATGCAATCTTGTCTGATGTGGTCATTATTATAAATGTAATGATATGAATAGCCTGGGATGGTTTTCATACAACATAATTAAGTCTGATCAGTGCACAGCACACAATGATGCCCCCCTGCAGAATGTGACGGGGGGCCCTGGCTCTCCCATGTCTCACAGATATTCATCAATCTCCTGCTCAATGGGGTTCCCTTGAAGGGTGAGGGGTCCCTGGGGGGTTGGGTGCCACCCTGCGTCGCAGGGGCTGCAGGGCCTTGCTTTGGGTCCCTATCTCTGACTACAAAAAAGGATGGCGGCCCCACGCTTAGCATGTATGTTTACGCCATGGCCTTCAAAGGAGCGCACAGATTGCCCGCCCGTCCATGCAACAACTTGGACGCTTTTAAAGTAATGCTTACGACTGCTGTCTGCTCCATACCGCCACATTTGTAATAAAAAAATAAGTGGCAGCTATTTTTGTAGGAGACCCATAAAAGTTTGTTGCTGGCACCGCTCAGTACTAGTCCTGCCCCTTGTAAGTGCCAGCCGCCACTCCAGTGCAGTCCCTTTCCAGCGCTACCCTAAGGGCATCACGATGGTGCAGCGCTACAGAAACAGGAACGCATTGAGGCCCAGAGGTACTAAGGGCATGCGTTGCCTTGTGTCACACCCATTGTGTGGCCCTTGTGTCACAGCTGGTCCCCTTGTGTCAGACAAGGGGACACAAGGGCAATGCAAGCCCTTAAGTGAGACTTACTATTCCGCGCCGAGCCCCCATGCATGGCTCTGCACAGGGTAGTAATTCTGGAGTAACGCAACGCAAGTTGCGGCCTTCCGTACCTCTGTCCTGCGAAGGCGTTCCATGGGGGAGTGTGTGTGTTCCCGCGCATCCACCTATGGTATTTGCCGCATTCCCAGAGTTACTAACAATAGTAGACCTGTGAATGCGTCAAAATGCTACGCCTTCCCTGGGGAGGCGTAACAAGCAGAAATACCTGTATTTGTCCTCGTGCTATCATGCTGCGCTGCGCTGCGTCACATGTTAGTGATCTGCCCCATAGAGTTTGAGATCCCGGTGCGGGTTGAGCCTGAATTGTTCCAGGTTTGGCGCGAGCAGCTTGACCAGTGCTCTAGTTCCCTTTTGCTTTCTGGTGTTTGTACTCCAGCACTTACAACGGAAAATGCGCTCAAAGTGCCGGAACCCAATGGAAAAGTTTCCTTGCCTCATACACGGGAACCTGGCAGCTCCTATTGGGTTTGGAAGGGGCGCTAATCCGACATCTAAACTTATACCTGGCCACTTAATCCAAGACACGCCAACACCTGATTGGTTCAACAGGAGGCGCTGCACGGGAAGTTTAGGGTGGGCCACCGTGTCCTGGTTCAAGGCCGCCAATGGGAGGCGAGCCGGTGGCTCCTTCTTCTGGGGGGTTTGTGGTGCTTTCGACAGGCCCCTCTGCAGGGAGAGAGGCCCTTCCAGAGTTGATACCCGTGTCTGCATCTCATTCACAAGTATGAATCGGCAGCAGTGACAGTTCGGTTCTTTCATGCACCAATCAGGAGACCTTCTGTTCTGCCTCTTTAAACTCTGCTTGTCTTTGGAGTCTCTGGTGGTCAGCAGTTGAACAGTTAAAAAGTTCTCACCATCTGCTGCTTGTGTCTGAACCTAACACTTGGAAACTTCCTTTTCCATTTAAGAGCAACAGCTCACATTGTGGCGTGGTTCACAAAGGTGAACTTAGAACAAAAGTCTACGTTTACGACTGAAGTTATTCACAAAGGTAAGTTATGAGTAGTATCTTTACATCTGCCGTCGAACCGAAACCGGCCCTGGCAAACTGCTCAGCCGGTCCCCCTGGGGGGGGAAGGAGGGGGCGGCCGAGCTGTTTGCCAGGGCCGGTTTTGGACGATTTTGTTACAGGGGGATGATATTGCCGCCCCCCGGTAACAAAAACAGCCCCCCAGGGGCCCAAAGCTGGCCCCATATCTGGTGGCCCACCGGGAAAACGCCCGGTGCCTGCTAGGGCCAATCTGGCCCTGAATCTGATCACCCAGGGGCAGAGAGTGCACCGACTGCTGCAACTCCCCCCGAGTGCAGACCTAAAGATACTACTCGTGACTTACCTTTGTGAATACCTTACGTCGTAAACGTGGACTTTTGGTGTGACTCGGGCCCTGGGTGTGTATAGTTCCATTTCCGAAGGGTGACGTCAGCTCAAGTGTCCTTGAAAGCTTTGCTACCAGTGAGAGGTACCCCACGCTGAGGGATTGTGAAATGCACAGCTTGCTATAAACAATTTCCACTAACTCAAGGCAGGAGAGAGATAAAAAATGTATTCCAGTGGCAAATAACTAATTAAGAAACTGAAAATCAATATTGAACACAGATGTTTGTTTCATAACCTCAAACGTGACCTTTAAGAGCCAAGACATTGTCTGACATTTAAGGAGCCCGTTGGAGCTGATGACCTCAATCCTTCCTTGTGGTGGATTCCCAGTGACTGACGTGTAATTAAGAAAAGACCTCAAAGTGACGGTGGAATGCTTGAATGAATCTCGGCTAATTACCCAAGCTGCCCTCAGCTCGGTGGGTTCTTGCCCACGTTGCTCCTTCACACAGAGACCAGCTGTGGGAAATCGGACTTTTCCACGTGGTGACCCCAGATTTTTCGGCTTTTGCTGGACCCTATATTTTTGCTGCCTTTAGAACTCAAGCAATCAATGCTTAAATAATGTAAACACTACAGGGTTAGTTAACCCACACAATCAATGCTTGAAGAGACCGCCAACGCAAATGAGAGTTTATATGCCAAATGCATTTGTAAAAGGCACTTTCAGCCTGATTCATCATTCTCCTGTTTTGCCAGCCCCTAATAGCGATTCATAACGAATCGCTATTAAGGACTTGCAAAACGGGATTCATGTAGGAATTGCAATAAATATTGCGATTCCTACATGTCCCTTATTTGCGATTAGCTGATGCTAATCGCTAATAAGGAATAACTCCCCAAAAGGCCCATAGGAATGTATGGGGAGTTATTGTTTATTTGCGTTTAGCAATTAGCTAATCGCAAATAAGGATGCGATTTCAAGGGTGCAGGGGTGTCCAAAGGACACCCTGTAGCACCCCTGAAATGTAATCTACATTGGTGTTGCGCACACACATGTCCAAAGGACATGTGTGTGTGTAACATGCAACTTAGAAAAATGCATTTAAATGCATTTTTCTAAGTTTTTGCTATTTACCGAGAGGTCTGACCTCGCGGTAAATAGCGGGCCGAAATTGCAATTTCGCAATTTTAAAATGCTTCATGAATTGCATTTAAGGAATCTCAAATAGAGATTCCTTAAATTCAATTCTTCGCAAATGTGCGAATTCTTAAATAGCGAATTTTGCATTTGGGATGATGAATCCCAAATGCAAAAATTGCACTCGCAAAAGGCAAGATTCTGAGAATCTTGCCCTTTGCGAGTGCAATTTAGCTTGATGAATCAGGCGGTTAGATTGAGTACGACACACAATTGCCAAAGACAAGGGCCTGATTCACAAAAGTAATCTGAGACAAAATCCTAACTTTACGACTTTCGGTGTTCACAAAGGGCATTTAGGAGTAGTAAAGTTAGGATTCCTAACTTTATATGGAATCAGAGAGGGCCTTCCCTTTTAAGTCTTTGCAAAGTTACTGCCACGACTCCTCTTCTTCCTGGTGTTCTGGCTACAACAAGTACTAATAATGCGAAGGCTGTGCACTTCTGTTGAGGAACAAAAAAACTCTTTATCAAACTGATCACTAAGTGCGTGCTCCACCGAAACGTGTACTAGGAAACATACGAGAACAATGTGACTCAATAACCATGTAAGATAAATTCGATTGATGAGCACAGCGCGTCCAAGTCACCAGCGGGGCTTGGCCTTTTTGAGGTACATCCAGTACTTGCCGTCTGATGTCATCAGCAGTACGCTCTTTCTACCAATAGCGTGATACCAATGGCGTCGTAGTTATGACACAGTCAACCCTGCTACGGTGTTGGCCAACACGCCACCTAACCTATTGGGTCGTCTGTCCAATGTAAATAAGAGAGCAAGGGCGCCATACAGACTGGTCAACGTTTGTGGCATTACAATTCGAAAAACTCTTGAGTTCTAAATTAATCAATTTGTGTGAGAAGAATTTCATATTCCTCGTAGAACAACAAGCAATAGAACGTGTACTCAAGCCTGGAACTTAAAATGCCCCTTGTGGACTTCGCCGCCTGTTGTATCATCCACGACAGTGGCAGTGCAAACATGGCATCAGGCCTGGGGAACAGCCTTTACAACGCGGCTGTTACACCGCGTGCCGTTACAACGTGTTTTTCCAACGCAAGTTGTTACCTCGACTTGCGCTGGAGGGCGCTGCAGGACAAGGAATTTTTTTATTTACTATGCAACACCTTCCCTACTGTACGTAGGCTGGTGTTGGAATAGTAAATTAAAAAATTCCTAAGTCCGCACCCCCTCCAACGCAATTCGTGGTAACGACTTGCATTGAAAATAACGCGTTGTAACGGCATGCGGTGTAAAAGCATGCGTTGTAAAGCCGTACAACCCATCAGGCCTACCCTGTGTAACCTGACAGCTGCAATGTAACCTGCAGTGCAACCTGTTACAATAACCCCTTTTTGCCAAGTAAAAACATCCCTTTTACATGTTAGTAAGTCACCTCTACATAAGGCTTGTAACCCACGGGGTAGGGTGCATGGTGTTTAAAAGTGAGACACTTAGAAAATGAATGCTACCCTGCACACTGAGAGGTTCGAACATGACTTATGCACAAGCACTGCCTATCCCTTTACATGCCAGTGAGTGCTGTTTGTGTGTACTTGTTGCAAAGTCATCCTGTGCCCTGGGCAACTCCAACTTATTGCAGACTGGTACTGGTGGTAACTGACTCTGACTGACCCTAGGCTCAGCCTAACCAGGCCCAGGGCCAGTGCTATGCTGAAAACACTTGTACAATGTACGTGTACAAGGATTACATGTCCCTCTACACACCACAGAGAGCCGTGGCCATGGCACGCGGTCAAGCATCACATGTCTGTACGGATCACTGAGAGCCGTGGCCACTGGACAAGCACGAGCATCACATGTCTCTGTACAAACCACTGAGAGCCGTGGCATTTGTACTTGTAAAGCATCACATGGCTGTGTACACACCACTGAGAGCTGTGGCCCCTGTGCGTGTACAAGGATCACATGTCTCTGTACAAACCACTGAGAGACGTGGCCACTGGACATGCACGAGCATCACATGTCTTTCTACACATCACTCAGAGGCATGGCATTTGTACTTGTAAAGCATCACATGTCTCTGTACAAACCACTGAGAGCCGTGGCCAATGTACGTGTGCAAGTATCACATGTTTCTTTACACACCACTGAGAGCCGTGGCCATTGTACGTGTGCAAGTATCACATGTCTGTGTACACACCACTGACAGCCGTGGCCCCTGTGTGTGTACAAGAATCACATGTCACCGTACACATGACTGAGAGCCACGGCCATTGTACATGGGTAAGGATCACGTCTGTCTACACATGACAGGGAGCTGTGGCCACTCTATGTGTGTGTACAAGCATCACATGTCTGTCTACCACGACTGAGAGCCATAACCATTCTACGTGCACGAGGATCACATGCCTCTGTACACATGACAGGGAGCCGTGGCCATTGTATGTGTGTAGGGATCCCATGTCTGTCTACACACCACTGACATGTACAGTGAACGCCTAGCTGTAGGGACCCCGCAGGCCCCGCCCCTGATGCCCGCCGACCTGTGCAGACCGACTCGGAGGGGCTGCAAAGCCCGCCTCCGCCCTCCAGGTACTGTGGAGGTCTCATCAGGAGTCTCCACCGACCCTCGCCCCTTCATGGGCGCCCCGGCTGGCTTTGAAGAACACGGCTGCACTTGTTTGGGCCGCTGCACCGTGTGTTCATGGGCACCTGCAATGGACTGCATTTGTTATCCCCGCACGAGAGACGTCAAACATGGCTTCAGACTAGGCTGGCGGCCTGCGGTTGTTGCAGGACAAGCTGTACCTAGTGTGTGTCAGAATGAACCTTTACCACATATTCAAAGGCCACTTCCAAGATTGGGAGAGTCACATTCAAAGGTGCGCTGGAACCCATGAGGTAGAGGTGCATAATGTATAGAACCAATGGCCTCATTTATGAAAAGTGACGCATCGCTGCGTGAAAACAGCGATGCGTCACTTTTCTTTGCGCCCTCCTTGCGACACCAATGATGTGTCATATTTACAGTATGACGCATCATGGCGCAAGGAGTTACAGATACGTCAGTATTTCTGACGTATCTGTAAGCGCAAAAGTGACGCATTAGTGGAGTCTGTCAAAAAAGTGACGCAACTCCAGCAATGTGTCCTTTCACATGGGGCAAGCCCCATGTTGTTAGTGCCTGCGTCAGTCTTACGTGTGCCATGAGGCAGGCGTAAGATTTTGACGCAATGGCGTCCTAGAAGTGATGCAGTGAAATCTCATAGATTTCACTGCGTCCCTTCTACGACCCTTTCTTGCGTCAATACACCCCCTTGCATACATTATACCTGGCGCAGGTATAATGTGGCGCAGGGGTTTACAAAGTGACGCATCTACCTAGATGCGTGACTTTGTAAATATGGCGCAACAAGGCGCATTTTTTACGCCACTGGTGCGTCACAAAAAGTGACGCACTGGCGGCGTAAAAGTGATGCAAGGGCTCATAAATGAGGCCCCAAGACCGCTACTATGGGCCTCGTGCAAGGCTGTTGCGCCGCTGGTGTGCCACTTTTATGTACTTGACACCCTTTGTATCTGGCCGGCCCAGGCAGTGCTGGAGCTCAAACATTCATAATAAGAGAGACTTTCCATTTGTAAAGTCCTGATTTATATATAATATCCTTATTTGGCTAACATAGGATTGATGCGGAAAATTCATAATCACAGCATTTTGCTAGAAAATCTGCTCTCCTTGGGGTCCTTAGGAACAGCACACACCGGCGGTGCGGCCGCCCTCATCCTGCTAGACTTAAGTGCGGCATTTGATACAGCGTCGCATCCCATTCTGGGCATTGAAGGCTCGGCCTTGAGGTGGGTGACCTCTCCTTTAAAGGATCGCCCTTCCAGGTCTCCTCGGCCAACATCAGATCTAAGACATAGCTCTGACCTCTGGTGTTCCTCGGAGATCCATTTTGAGCCCACTGCTCTTCAACATTTACGTTCGTCCTTAGGCAGACGTAATATAGAAGCCTGCACTCACCCTCTTCTCTTACGCTGATGATACTGCTGAACTGTGGGGTGTTTTCATGCCTCGTCACACAGCATCAGAGAGGTATAGAGGCAGCAAAGCCTCAGCACCCTCAGACCCTCAGACACGTTTGTAGAAGTGCCCCCGGAGCCCGGGGCAGTCACGTGTCACTGGCATAGTGGACTACTGCACCCACTGTAGGGGCCAGTGTTTGATGTCATGGTGTCCACTCAGCCTTTCATCCTTCTGAGGTCGATAAAATGAGTACCATTGGGTAACAATAAACATCGGTTAATCAGCACCAAGAAGCTCTTGGGTGAACGTACGGTGTACAAACACACATGTTGTGATCCATGATACAGTTATGGAAGCAGAACGCCTCGTCATCCTCAGACACATCCTGTAGAAGCAGGCCTGGAGTCCTGGGGCAGTCTCAGGCCTCAGACACATCCTGTAGAAGCATATCTGGAGCTCTGGGGCTGTCAAAGGCCTCAGACACATCCTGTAGAGACAGGCCTGGAGCCCTGGGGCTGCCACAGACCTCAGACACATCCTGTAGAAGCAGGCCTGGAGCCCTGGGGCTGCCACAGGCCTCAGATACATCCTGTAGAAGCAGGCCTGGAGCCCTGGGGCTGCCACAGGCCTCAGACACATCCTGTAGAAGCAGGCCTGGAGCCCTGGGGCTGCCACAGGCCTCAGATACATCCTGTAGAAGCAGGCCTGGAGCCCTGGGGCTGCCACAGGCCTCAGACACATCCTGTAGAGACAGGCCTGGAGCCCTGGGGCTGCTACAGGCCTCAGACACATCCTGTAGAGGCAGGCCTGGAGGCCTGGGGCTGCCACAGACCTCAGACCTCAGACACATCCTGTAGAAACAAGCCTGGAGCCCTGGGGCTGCCACAGGCCTCAGACACATCCTGTAGAGACAGGCCTGGAGCCCTGGGGCTGCTACAGGCCTCAGACACATCCTGTAGAGGCAGGCCTGGAGGCCTGGGGCTGCCACAGGCCTCAGACTTCAGACACATCCTGTAGAGGCAGGCCTGGAGCCCTGGGGCGGTCTCAGGCCTCAGACACATCCTGTAGATGCAGGCCTGGAGCCCTGGGGCTGCCACAGACCTCAGACACATCCTGTAGAAGAAGGCCTGGAGCCCTGGGGCTGCCACAGACCTCAGACACATCCTATAGAAGCAGGCCTGGAGGCCTGGGGCCACCACACACCTCAGACACATCCTGTAGAGGGAGGCCTGGGGCTGCCACAGGCCTCAGACACATCCTGTAGAGAGAGGCCTGGAGCCCTGGAGCCCTGGGGCTGCCACAGGCCTCAGACACATCCTGTAGAAGCAGGCCTGGAGGCCTGGGGCTGCCACAGACCTCAGACACATCCTGTAGAAGCAGGCATGGAGCCCTGGGGCTGCCACAGACCTCAGACACATCCTGTAGAAGCAGGCCTGGAGCCCGGGGGCTGTCACAGACCTCAGACACATCCTGTAGAAGCAGGCCTGGAGCCCTGGGGCGGTCTCAGGCCTCAGACACATCCTGTAGAGGCAGGCCTGGAGCCCTGGGGCTGTCACAGGCCTCAGACACATCCTGTAGAAGCAGGCCTGGAGCCCTGGGGCTGTCACAGGCCTCAGACACATCCTGTAGAAGCAGGCCTGGAGCCCGGGGGCTGCCACAGGCCTCAGACACATCCTGTAGAGGCAGGCCTGGAGCCCTGGGGCTGCTACAGGCCTCAGACACATCCTGTAGAGACAGGCCTGGAGTCCTGGGGCTGTCACAGGCCTCGGACACGTCCTATAGAGACCGGCCTGGAGCCCTGGGGCTGTCACAGGCCTCAGACACATCCTGTAGAAGCAGGCCTGGAGCCCTGGGGCTGTCACAGGCCTCAGACACATCCAGTAGAAGCAGGCCTGGAGCCCTGGGGCTGCTACAGGCCTCAGCCACATCCTGTAGAGACAGGCCTGGAGTCCTGGGGCTGTCACAGGCCTCAGACACATCCTGTAGAAGCAGGCCTGGAGCCCTGTGGCTGCCACATGCCTCAGACACATCCTGTAGAAGCAGGCCTGACGTCCTGGGGCTGCTACAGGCCTCGGACACGTCCTATAGAGACAGGCCTGGAGCCCTGGGGCTGTCACAGGCCTCAGACACATCCTGTAGAAGCAGGCCTGGAGATCTGTGGCTGTCACATGCCTCAGACACATCCTGTAGAAGCAGGCCTGACGTCCTGGGGCTTTCAGGGGCCTCAGAGACATCCTGTAGAAGCAGGTCTGAAGCCCTGGGGCTGTCACAGGCCTCAGAGACATCCTGTAGAAGCAGGCCTGAAGCCTGGGGCTGCCACAGGCCTCAGACACATTCTGTAGACGCAGGCCTGGAGCCCTGGGGCTGTCACAGGCCTCAGACACATCCTGTAGAAGCAGGTCTGAAGCCCTGGGGCTGTCACAGGCCTCAGAGACATCCTGTAGAAGCAGGCCTGACGCCCTGGGGCTGCCACAGGCCTCAGACACATCCTGTAGACGCAGGCCTGGAGCCCTGGGGCTGTCACAGGCCTCAGACACATCCTGTAGAAGCAGGTCTGAAGCCCTGGGGCTGTCACAGGCCTCAGAGACATCCTGTAGAAGCAGGCCTGAAGCCCTGGGGCTGCCACAGGCCTCAGACACATTCTGTAGAAGCATGCCTGACGTCCTGGGGCTGCCACAGGCCTCAGACACATCCTGTAGACGCAGGCCTGGAGCCCTGGGGCTGTCACAGGCCTCAGACACATCCTGTAGAAGCAGGTCTGGAGCCCTGGGGCTGTCACAGGCATCAGACACATCATGTAGAAGCAGGCCTGGGGCCCTGGGGCTGTCATAGGCCTCTGACACATCCTGTAGAAGCAGGCCTGGAGCCCCGGGGCTGCCACAGGCCTCAGACACATCCTGTAGACGCAGGCGTGGAGCCCTGGGGCTGTCACAGGCCTCAGACACATCCTGTAGAAGCAGGCCTGTAGCCCTGGGGCTGTCACAGGCCTCAGACACATCCTGTAGAAGCAGGTCTGGAGACCTGGGGCTGTCACAGGCCTCAGACACATCCTGTAGAAGCAGGCCTGGAGCCCTGGGGCTGTCACAGGCCTCAGACACATCCTGTAGAAGCAGGCCTGTAGCCCTGGGGCTGTCACAGGCCTCAGACACATCCTGTAGAAGCAGGTCTGGAGACCTGGGGCTGTCACAGGCCTCAGACACATCCTGTAGAAGCAGGCCTGTAGCCCTGGGGCTGTCACAGGCCTCAGACACATCCTGTAGAAGCAGGTCTGGAGACCTGGGGCTGTCACAGGCCTCAGACACATCCTGTAGAAGCAGGTCTGGAGACCTGGGGCTGTCACAGGCCTCAGACACATCCTGTAGAAGCAGGTCTGGAGACCTGGGGCTGTCACAGGCCTCAGACACATCCTGTAGAAGCAGGCCTGGAGCCCTGGGGCTGCCACAGGCCTCAGACACATCCTGTAGAAGCAGGTCTGGAGACCTGGGGCTGTCACAGGCCTCAAACACATCCTGTAGAAGCAGGCCTGGAGACCTGGGGCTGTCACAGGCCTCAGACACATCCTGTAGAAGCAGGCCTGGGGCCCTGGGGCTGCCACAGGCCTCAGACACATCCTGTAGAAGCAGGCCTGGGGCCCTGGGGCTGTCACAGGCCTCAGACACATCCTGTAGAAGCAGGCCTGGAGCCCTGGGGCTGTCACAGGCCTCAGACACATCCTGTAGAAGCAGGTCTGGAGACCTGGGGCTGTCACAGGCCTCAGACACATCCTGTAGAAGCAGGCCTGGAGACCTGGGGCTGTCACAGGCCTCAGACACATCCTGTAGAAGCAGGTCTGGAGACCTGGGGCTGTCACAGGCCTCAGACACATCCTGTAGAAGCAGGTCTGGAGACCTGGGGCTGTCACAGGCCTCAGACACATCCTGTAGAAGCAGGTCTGGAGACCTGGGGCTGTCACAGGCCTCAGACACATCCTGTAGAAGCAGGCCTGGAGCCCTGGGGCTGCCACAGGCCTCAGACACATCCTGTAGAAGCAGGTCTGGAGACCTGGGGCTGTCACAGGCCTCAAACACATCCTGTAGAAGCAGGCCTGGAGCCCTGGGGCTGTCTCAGGCCTCAGACACATCCTGTAGAAGCAGGCCTGTAGCCCTGGGGCTGTCACAGGCCTCAGACACATCCTGTAGAAGCAGGTCTGGAGACCTGGGGCTGTCACAGGCCTCAGACACATCCTGTAGAAGCAGGTCTGGAGACCTGGGGCTGTCACAGGCCTCAGACACATCCTGTAGAAGCAGGTCTGGAGACCTGGGGCTGTCACAGGCCTCAGACACATCCTGTAGAAGCAGGCCTGGAGACCTGGGGCTGTCACAGGCCTCAGACACATCCTGTAGAGGCAGGCCTGGAGCCCTGGGGCTGTCACAGGCCTCAGACACATCCTGTAGAGGCAGGCCTGGAGCCCTGGGGCTGTCACAGGCCTCAGACACATCCTGTAGAGGCAGGCCTGAAGCCCTGGGGCTGCCACAGGCCTCAGACACATCCTGTAGAAGCAGGCCTGGAGCCCTGGGGCTGTCTCAGGCCTCAACTCACACAGCTGCACCCTTGTATGGGGCCAATTTGCAGCTTTCCTGTGAGTTAGAGCCCTGTCCACAGGAGGAGATGATGGGCGGCTGAGGCTGATGAATAATCTCGGGGTCACGAGTGTTTGACAGAAGGGAGCTGAGAGTCGTAGTTCTCGGGGATAAAGCAAACACGGCTGACGTGTGTTTGACACAGGGGGGGGGGGGAGTGATGGAGCGAGCACTGGGGGGGCTGGAGGCCTGGGGGGGAGAGAGGAGGCAGCTCTGGCCGCTCTGGCAGGGCTCTGATGATCTGAGCCCCTGGAGCCCGCCCAGGAAAGGCCGCCCTTTGAAGGTTTGAGACAGAGACGATCCCAGCCCCCCCCCCCCCCCCCTCCCGGCCTTTGATGCGGAGCTCTCAGCCCCAGCACCAGCAACTTTTATATTCGTGGGGCTGGGACGTGTCACAGGCAGATCTGCAGCTCCAGGAGCGAGGCCTGAGGGCAGAGGAGACACTGGCTTCAGATGACCCTCCCCTGCCCTCACTCACCCTCATCTCTACTCACCCTCATCTCTCCTCCCCCCGCCTCCCTGCCTCCCTCACTCACCCTCATCTCTACTCACCCTCATCTCTACTCACCCTCATCTCTACTCACCCTCATCTCTACTCACCTTCATCTCTCCTCCCCCCGCCTCCCTGCCTCCCTCACTCACACTCATCTCTACTCACCCTCATCTCTACTCACCCTCATCTCTACTCACCCTCATCTCTACTCACCCTTGTTGGTCCTGACCTCGTGGCGTGGTTCCCCCCGTTCCTCAGCACCCCGTTAGCGTAGCCCTGCACCCAGAGTTCCCTGGTCGTCCTGCTCCCTGTACGCCCAGACCCCGTAACCGACGACCAGTCCCGCTTGTCCCATCCCACTCCCGGCTCCAAGCGCCTAGAACCTGCATGCCCCACAAGGCCCGGCAGCCATTTTCCCTTCCCGAGATCCCTGACTCCCTGGGCCTAGCGTAACCCCGGCCCCAGCGAAACTTAGGCTCTAGACGCGCCAGTCCCGGCTGGGGGGTAAAGGGCTCCCCAAATGAGATAAGCCAGGGAGTTTCGATGGCACCTCCTGCCTCCCCTGAGAGACTGGTATCTGTCACACCTTTGGCCCTCCCCTGTGGGCCAGTTTCGATCGCACCTTTGGCCTCCCCGAGTGCTGGCTCCAGACCTGCTGGGCGTCTGGGAATTCCCGGACGCATCTTCAAAGGATCAAAGAGCCAACCGCCGGACCTCTCCTACGACCAGCCCCCGAGGCATGAGGCCTCCGCCTGCGAAGGTCCGGACATCAAAGGGCCACTGGACTATATCAAGGCCCGCCCGAGACCTAGCGGGCAGTTGTATCCTGGACAAGAAAGCTCTGCTGATCTGATCGCGGTTGACCTGAAGGAGAACTGAACCTTTGAATCGCTGAGCCCTGCTGACGCTGTCGCAGCTCCTCCTCGTAACACGGAACTGAACCATCGGAGCCCTGCTGACGCTGTCGCGGCTCGTCCTCTCAAAAACTGAACTAAAACCTCGGAGCCTGCTGACGCTGTCACGGCTCGAGCTTGAACTCGAAACCATCTGAGCCCTGCTGACGCTGTCACGGCTCCTCACGAACTTCTCCGGATCGAGCCCTGCTGACCTCGTCGCGGCTCGAGGAGTACACTGGTCCGGCTGGACCATCGACGCTACCATCACGACCTGAGCAGACTCGGCGTGAGTGAAGCAGCTAGTACGACCATCATCTTCCGTATCCCCCGGCTCGAGGATTGAGAGCTGTGCGCAGGGTACGCTTCGTACTGGCCTAAAGACTAAGACTGTCCCGCTTCCCTCTTCCCGAATTCCTAAAGACTTTACGATCCCTCGATCGCTTGTAAATAAGAGTGCTGATTTCTTCTTACTGTTGATAAAGAACTTATTACTGAATACCTACGGTGTGGTGTCCGTTTGTAAGTGTGGTGTGAGCTCAGTGTGTACGATCCCAGACTCGAAGTCCTCCCCGGTGGGGACCTCATGATAAGACTCGGCAATATCTGTGGGAGAGGTGGGTCCTGGGGTGGTAGGGTGAGCACAACCTGGCCCTCTGAGATCGGCCCTTCTAACAACACTCATCTCTAGTCACCCTCATCTCTCCTGCCCCCACTCACCCTCATCTCTCCTCTCCACCTCCCTGCCTCCCTCACTCACCCTCATCTCTCCTGCCCTCACTCACCCTCATCTCTCCTCCCCACCTCCCTGCCTCCCTCACTCGCACTCATCTCTCCTGCCCTCACTCACCCTCATCTCTCCTCCCCACCTCCCTGCCTCCCTCACTCGCACTCATCTCTACTCACCCTCATCTCTCCTCCCCACCTCCCTGCCTCCCTCACTCGCACTCATCTCTACTCACCCTCATCACTCCTCCCCACCTCCCTGCCTCCCTCACTCGCCCTCATCTCTACTCACCCTCATCTCTACTCACCCTCATCTCTAGTCACCCTCATCTCTCCCGTCCCCACTCACCCTCATCTCTCCTCTCCTCCTCCCTGCCTCCCGCACTCACCCTCACCTCTCCCCCACCTCCCTGCCTCCCTCACTCACCCTCATCTCTCCTCCCCACCTCCCTGCCTACCTCACTTGCCCTCATCTCGACTCACCCTCATCTCTAGTCACCCTCATCTCTCCCGTCCCCACTCACCCTCATCTCTCCTCTCCTCCTCCCTGCCTCCCGCACTCACCCTCACCTCCCCCCCACCTCCCTGCCTCCCTCACTCACCCTCATCTCTCCTCCCCACCTCCCTGCCTCCCTCACTTGCCCTCATCTCGACTCACCCTCATCTCTAGTCACCCTCATCTCTCCCGTCCCCACTCACCCTCATCTCTCCTCTCCTCCTCCCTGCCTCCCGCACTCACCCTCACCTCTCCCCCACCTCCCTGCCTCCCTCACTCACCCTCATCTCTCCTCCCCACCTCCCTGCCTCCCTCACTTGCCCTCATCTCGACTCACCCTCATCTCTAGTCACCCTCATCTCTCCCGTCCCCACTCACCCTCATCTCTCCTCTCCTCCTCCCTGCCTCCCGCACTCACCCTCACCTCTCCCCCACCTCCCTGCCTCCCTCACTCGCCCTCATCTCTACTCACCCTCATCTCTCCTCCCCCACCTCCCTCCCTCCCTCACTCGCCTTCATCTCTACTCACCCTCATCTCTCCTCCCCTGCCTCCCTGCCTCCCTCACTCACACTCATCTCTACTCACCCTCATCTCTAGTCACCCTCATCTCTCCCGTCCCCACTCACCCTCATCTCTCCTCTCCTCCTCCCTGCCTCCCTCACTCACCCTCACCTCTCCCCCACCTCCCTGCCTCCCGCACTCACCCTCACCTCTCCCCCACCTCCCTGCCTCCCTCACTCACCCTCATCTCTCCTCCCCACCTCCCTGCCTCCCTCACTCGCCTTCATCTCTACTCACCCTCATCTCTCCTCCCCCACCTCCCTGCCTCCCTCACTCGCCCTCATCTCTACTCACCCTCATCTCTCCTCCCCTCCCTCCCTCACTCGCCCTCATCTCTACTCACCCACATTTCTCCTCTCCATGCCTCTCTACCTCCCTCACTCACACTCATCTCTACTCACCCTCATCTCTCCTCCCCCACCTCCCTGCCTCCCTCACTCGCCCTCATCTCTACTCACCCTCATCTCTCCTCCCCTCCCTCCCTCACTCACCCTCATCTCTACTCACCCTCATCTCTCCTCCCCACCTCCCTGCCTCCCTCACTCGCCCTCATCTCTACTCACCCTCATCTCTCCTCCCCTCCCTCCCTCACTCGCCCTCATCTCTACTCACCCACATTTCTCCTCTCCATGCCTCTCTACCTCCCTCACTCACACTCATCTCTACTCACCCTCATCTCTACTCACCCTCATCTCTCCTCCCCCACTCACCCTCATCTCTCCTGCCCCCGCTCACCCTCATCTCTCCTGCCCTCACTCACCCTCATCTCATCTCTACTCACCCCTAAGAACCTGACTTCGGATGCGATGGACAAGAAGACGATTGAAAAAGACCGCTGTGGTTCGAGCACTGAGTCCCCCTGCAGAAGAAATTGGCACTAAACCCTGGCGCTGCTAAGGATCTTGACAATTGCACCGCGCTGCCTTCCTGGAAAACTGCAAGTCCTCCAAGAAACCCCGGAGACCTCCAGCCTTGTACATATCGCCAAGAACCTCCCTTCGGGCTCGAGGCTCTAGTCCCGGCACACCGCCGGTCAAGATTGATACACATCCTTGTAAATCTGGGGCAGCGTAAAAAAACAAAGGGTGTTCAGTGGAACGCCCTCAGCAGCACCCACTGGACACCTCTTAGATATAGAAAACAGAATGAAAGGGTACCATATTTACAAGGTGCCGTTAAGATATGCAAAGTGGCTTAGCGCCACATTGTAAATATGTAGCAGAGCATTGCGCCACGGGAGCGTCGGAAAAAGTGATGCTCCGGGGGTGCATTGCCCTTGTAAATATGCCCTGTAGCCTGTCTCGTGGGCTGTGGCCTCCACCGGTGACGCCCTTCCGTGGAGTTACATGCAGGCGTTACACCGAGGACGGCCAGGCCTACGGGGTTACATTACTGCTCTTTACATCTATCTTTCATAGGCAGCCTTATCAGGAAGCAGCGCGTTAACACAGATAATACTGTGTGTAAAAGCTGTATTTAATCCCCCTACTGCCTCATGGTCTAGTCTGTCGTTGATGTTGCCAGTGCAATCACTTACATTATTCCGTGGTGCTTCGTCCAGGCGGAATTGTGGTCCTACTTTGATGTTTGCAGAATGTCCTGTATTTTGATTGTCAAGATCTGGTCACCCTAAGGCGGTGGATTTCAAACTTTCTAATGCAGCGCCCCCCAGTGGAAAAACAAAATCACCAGGGCACACCCTTACACGTTTGACACTTATTCTATTCAATTGGCAATGTTTAAAATTGTTTAAACGTATTGAAACATTGCGATTATGTTGTATTACCATTTTAAAAAGTGCAATTAAATGTGCGATTGCCAAACATACTATTGTGGTCAGGCAGGCCTCACGGACATGTGAAAGTGTCCACAGTCACAGTCTGATTGAAGAACCTTTGAAGCCCCGCTCCTTTTGACACCTTCACCCAGAGAGGATACACATGTTTATGAATGACAACAGATGTTAGCCACTGCCCCTGCCAACGGAGGTGAGAGCACTGGGAGCAGCAGGGTGGTTCTTTTGGACGGACTGGCACCTCCCCTGCCCCTCCCCCATCACGTGATGACCCCCTAGAGGGCCCCCCCATTTGAAGACCCCTGCCCCAATGCCTGCACCCACGAATGCACGCGCACTCAGACCACCGTACGTGCACACGCACCCAGTGACGTCAGATCCGGCAGGAGTGAGTGACACGCCTGGCACAGAGGGGGGCGCACAGCTGGCAGGCAGAGGCGATGCCACGCTCTCACTGTCCTGCATCCATCCTCCAATCACATCCGAGGAGCCGCTCTCACTTCCTGTGATTAATTAAAGACCCGCTCCGCTTCCTCGGCATTAACACTTCAAATATGCAAATCACTCCCCGACGTGACAGCTGCAAAGGTGCAAACTCTCCTCACGCGCCGGAGTTTTCACAACCCTTTTCACGCGTCAATATTCAATAGCTCATTGTGGCAAAATGTAACAAAAATAACCTTTTACAACAAGATCCGGGCCTGTGTTGAGGGCGTCGCACACGTGCTCACGCACAAACACCACGTGCGTCATTCCAGCCATAGGGGAGACAGAGCAGACGTGGCACACACGTGGAGCCCCCCTGAGCCCCCCTGATCCATCCTGAAGAGTGCACAGGCGGCTCCCAGAGAGAAGGCCTGAAGTGAGATGATGAGAGGACCACAACTCCCACAATGCACCATCACAGAGCACTCCCTGGACCTCAACATCTCACCGGCTCCCACAGCGTCGCTCTTGGGGGGTTCAATCAAGGGGGGCCACTGGGGGGAGGTGTTACACCAGCTTGAAAGAGACAATTCATCCATCCATCCTCCCCGCCTTAGAATCAATGTCTCCTAGCTGCTGCGCCCCAATGTCTACACGGCACCAGAGCCCACCCAATGCACTTTAGTGAATACCCGTGTGTGGGGGGGGGGGGGGGGGGGGTGAGGTGGCGGCCCGGCAAAAGACCCACCCACCGCAAGGACAGCAGGAACCCCCTGGTGCTAGAAAGTGCACCCGCGTCAACAGGAAATCAGCCCACCTGGCACCTTTTAACCAAGGACATCATTTAGGGGTTCCCAAGTATTGCTGCTGCGACCCCTTGCACTGCACCTGCAACCCCTGGCACTGCACCTGCAACCCCTGGCACTGCACCTGCAACCACTGGCACTGCACCTGCGACAGGGCCGGCTCTAGCTCATGGTGGCCCTGGGCAAGGAGCGTAGGTAGGGGTCCCCGGAAAAGGGGGTCCGGGCGGGGCGGAGCGCGCAGGCCAGTAAAGAGGGGAGGGGGTCAGGGTGTTTGGAAGTGGAACAGAGCCGGAGGCCGGCAAATCCCCGCCAGGGGCCACCACGCAAATATGTATCCATCCTCAGAGGATTATTATATTCAGGATATATATTGGGGTGGCGGCCCCTGGGGTTTGGTGGTCCCGTGCAGGAGCACAGCTTGCACATGCCTAGAGCCGGCCCTGTCTGCGACCCCTGGTGTACCCCTTGCGACCCCTGGCACTGCACCTGCAACCCCTGGCGTGCCCCTTGTGACCCCTGGCACTGCACCTGCGACCCCTGGCCTCAGAGGAAGCAAACTCAGTGCCAGGAACACAAGGGCAGCTCGTGTTTGTGAACATCAGATTATGCCCCACTCTCCTTGTTTTTTGTCAATAAAAGCACAATTAGCGGGAACATGACCCTCTCTGGCGGCAGAGGTGAGTAACAAAGGCTCTTAACCCTTTCCATGCTGATGACGGAACCGCTCCGTCATCAGCCGCGGTGGCGCTGTGCTGACGACGGAGCGGTTCCGTTATGGCCCGTCTGATGCGCCTGCTTGATTTCGCACCTGCGCGGCGTGTTCTATTAAGCGGGCGGGGCCATGACGGAACCACTCCGTCATGAGCACAGCTAAACAGCGGCTGGTGACGGAGCGATACCGTCACCAGCATGGGCGCACCGCGTGGCCCCCCGCCCCTTAGCGCTGCGGCGAAATAGGTTAAATGTATGTTGTGTGCATACCTGCCGGTGGGAGTGTGTTTATGTGAGAGAGTGCGTCTACGTGTGATTGTGTGTGCCTGCGTAAAGATGTGTCCTGACTGAACGAGAAGGTCAAATGGCGAGTGATGACACTTCCGCTCCCCCTGGCCTCTGCTGAACTGGCGTTCATGCTTTTACATATCCTGCACACATATGGACGCCATGTTGGGACTAGAGTCACATGATGAGGAGCACTTTTATCCTTCGGTGACTTCCCATGGTGGCCACAGAGTGAAACCAACCTCCGGCCGTAATGAATATGTTCCCTACACCCCTGCCCTTCGCCATCCCTCTGTACAGTTCTGTATATTTCTGCACCTTGGACTTTGCATGTACACCTCTGTATATCTTGTAAAGCGCTCTGATACTCTCACGGGTCAAGTTTGCGCTCTATAAAACACTAAAATAAATAAATAAATAATAAATATGAGGCCGGGGTGAGCACCCAGCTGTATAGACCCATGCACTGCCCCCAGACAGCCATCTGAAACATCCAAGCACATCCAGGCGTCAGATGAATCCCTGGCGTATATGAAGAAAAAGTTAACACACAGCCTTGGAAAAGAGGGTCTAACTTGAGAAACACGTGTCAGCTCTTCTTTTCACACATTTGCACAGCACACGTCCTGCACGTGCAGAGGGCACAGCATGCACAATACTACACTCACTCAAGCCAAGGCTGTGCTCGTGCCCAGGGCACCGTGGAAACAATCACGACACGGCATGAAGTGGGTGCCCTGTCCAGCCCCCGTCTGCTGACCATGTCTGTGGGTTGGCTGGCTGTGACCTTACATGACCCTTCACCTCAAAGATGAGCTGCTCGGTCTGCACAGGCTGCCCTGAGCTCTGAGCCCAACAGAACCAGGCCAGGAACAGAACCTGAGGGTCCTGGAAGAGACCCCTGTGACTGGCAAGAAACAAAAGAAAGACTAATGTTATGATTTCTAAAGGCAAGCCATCAGAGGGTGACCAGTGCCTTCCAAGAATGGCATTCAACCAAGACACTGGAATAACTAGAGACCGGGCCGGAAGACAGCCCCACCCCCACCCACAGCCCCACCCGCCCCTTACATAGTAGAGATCATTATGCGCTTACATTTATAATAATGCTCCTTTATGGCATGAGGTGCGAGCCCTGCCAAGATCTCTGGGCCCTGCCAGGAGCAGTGCAAGCACTACTCCAAAGAAAACACACACCAGCTGCCTGTGACAGGGAGTAAAGAGAAGAGCCCCTGCAATGCATGCAGAGCTGAGTCCTCGCCGCCGCAACCCCTGCTTGTCACAGCGAGTACAGGGAAGAGCTCCTGCAATGCATGCAGAGCTGAGTCCTCGCCGCCGCAACCCCTGCTTGTGACAGGGAGTACAGAGAAGAGCTCCAGCAATGCACGCAGAGCTGAGTCCTCGACGCCGCAACCCCTGCTTGTGACAGGGAGTACAGAGAAGAGCTCCAGCAATGCACGCAGAGCTGAGTCCTCGACGCCGCAACCCCTGCTTGTGACAGGGAGTACAGAGAAGAGCTCCAGCAATGCACGCAGAGCTGAGTCCTCGACGCCGCAACCCCTGCTTGTGACAGGGAGTACAGAGAAGAGCTCCAGCAATGCACGCAGAGCTGAGTCCTCGACGCCGCAACCCCTGCTTGTCACAGCGAGTACAGAGAAGAGCTCCAGCAATGCATGCAGAGCTGACTCCTCGCCGCCGCAACCCCTGCTTGTTACAGCGAGTACAGAGAAGAGCTCCAGCAATGCATGCAGAGCTGACTCCTCGCCGCCGCAACCCCTGCTTGTGACAGGGAGTATAGAGAAGAGCCCCTGCAATGCATGTAGAGCTGAGTCCTTGCCGCCGCAACCCCTGCTTGTGACAGGGAGTACAGAGAAGAGTCCCTGCAATGCATGCAGTGTTGACTCCTCGCCGACGCAACCCTTGCTTGTTGAAGGGAGTACAGAGAAGAGCCTCTGCAATGCATGCAGAGCTGAGTCCTCGCCGCCGCAACCCCTGCTTGTTACAGGGAGTACAGGGAAGAGCCCCTGCAATGCACACAGAGCTGAGTCCTCGCCGCTGCAACCCCTGCTTGTTACAGCGAGTACAGAGAAGAGCCCCAGCAATGCATGCAGAGCTGAGTCATCACCGCCGCAACCTCTGCTTGTTACAGAGAGTACAGGGAAGAGCCCCTGCAATGCATGCAGGGCTGAGTCCTTGCCGCCGCAACCCCTGCTTGTTACAGGGAGTACAGAGAAGAGCCCCTGCAATGCATGCAGAGCTGAGTCCTCGCCGCCGCAACCCCTGCTTGTTACAGCGAGTACAGAGAAGAGCCCCAGCAATGCATGCAGAGCTGAGTCGTCACCGCCGCAACCTCTGCTTGTTACAGAGAGTACAGGGAAGAGCCCCTGCAATGCATGCAGAGCTAAGTCCTAGCCGCCGCAACCCGTGCTTGTTACAGGGAGTACGGAGAAGAGTCCCTGCAATGCATGCAGAGTTGAATCCTAGCCGCCGCAACCCCTGCTTGTTCAAGGGAGTACAGAGAAGAGCCCCTGCAATGCATGCAGGCTGAGTCCTCATAGCCGCAACCCCTGCTTGTCACAGGGAGTACAGAGAAGAGCCCCTGCAATGCATGCAGGGCTGAGTCCTCGCCGCCGCAACCCCTACTCGTTACAGGGAGTACAGAGAAGAGCCTCTGCAATGCATGCAGGAGTGACTCCTTGCTGCCGCAACCCCTGCTTGTTACAGGGAGTACAGAGAAGAGGCCCTGCAATGCATGCAGTGCTGAGTCCTCACCGCCGCAACCCCTGCTTGTCACAGGGAGTACAGAGAAGAGCCCCTGCAATGCATGCAGGGCTGAGTCCTTGCCGCCGCAACCCCTGCTTGTGACAGGGAGTACAGAGAAGAGTCCCTGCAATGCATGCAGTGTTGACTCCTCGCCGACGCAACCCTTGCTTGTTGAAGGGAGTACAGAGAAGAGCCTCTGCAATGCATGCAGAGCTGAGTCCTCGCCGCCGCAACCCCTGCTTGTTACAGGGAGTACAGGGAAGAGCCCCTTCAATGCACACAGAGCTGAGTCCTCGCCGCTGCAACCCCTGCTAGTTACAGCGAGTACAGAGAAGAGCCCCAGCAATGCATGCAGAGCTGAGTCATCACCGCCGCAACCTCTGCTTGTTACAGAGAGTACAGGGAAGAACCCCTGCAATGCATGCAGGGCTGAGTTCTTGCCGCCGCAACCCCTGCTTGTTACAGGGAGTACAGAGAAGAGCCCCTGCAATGCATGCAGAGCTGAGTCCTCGCCGCCGCAACCCCTGCTTGTTACAGCGAGTACAGAGAAGAGCCCCACCAATGCATGCAGAGCTGAGTCGTCACCGCCGCAACCTCTGCTTGTTACAGAGAGTACAGGGAAGAGCCCCTGCAATGCATGCAGAGCTGAGTCCTAGCCGCCGCAACCCGTGCTTGTTACAGGGAGTACGGAGAAGAGTCCCTGCAATGCATGCAGAGTTGAATCCTAGCCGCCGCAACCCCTGCTTGTTCAAGGGAGTACAGAGAAGAGCCCCTGCAATGCATGCAGGCTGAGTCCTCATCGCCGCAACCCCTGCTTGTCACAGGGAGTACAGAGAAGAGCCCCTGCAATGCATGCAGGGCTGAGTCCTCGCCGCCGCAACCCCTACTCGTTACAGGGAGTACAGAGAAGAGCCTCTGCAATGCATGCAGGAGTGACTCCTTGCTGCCGCAACCCCTGCTTGTTACAGGGAGTACAGAGAAGAGGCCCTGCAATGCATGCAGTGCTGAGTCCTCACCGCCGCAACCCCTGCTTGTCACAGGGAGTACAGAGCAGAGCCCCTGCAATGCATGCAGGGCTGACTCCTCGACGCCGCAACCCCTGCTCGTTACAGGGAGTACAGAGAAGAGCCCCTGCAAAGCATGCAGGGCTGAGTCCTCGCCGCCGCAACCCCTGCTTGTTACAGGGAGTACAGAGAAGAGCCCCTGCAATGCATGCAGGGCTGAGTCCTCGCCGCCGCAACCCCTACTCGTTACTGGGAGTATAGAGAAGAGCCCCTGCAATGCATATGGGCTGAGTCCTTGCCGCCGCAACCCATGCTTGTCACAGCGAGTACAGAGAAGAGCCCCTGCAATGCATATGGGCTGAGTCCTTGCCGCCGCAACCCCTGCTTGTCACAGCGAGTACAGAGAAGAGCCTCTGCAATGCATGAAGGGCTGACTCCTCGCCGCCGCAACCCCTGCTTGTCACAGCGAGTATAGAGAAGAGCCTCTGCAATGCATGAAGGGCTGACTCCTCGCCACCGCAACCCCTGCTTGTGACAGCGAGTACAGAGAAGAGCCTCTGCAATGCATGAAGGGCTGAGTCCTCGCCACCGCAACCCCTGCTTGTGACAGCGAGTACAGAGAAGAGCCCCTGCAATGCATGCAGAGCGGACTCCTCGCCGCCGCAACCCCTGCTTGTGACAGGGAGTACAGAGAAGAGCCTCTGCAATGCATGCAGAGCTGAGTCCTCAATGCTGCAACCCCTGCTTGTTATACGGAGTAAAGAGAGGAGCCCCTGCAATGCATCCTAGGATGGGTCCTCGCCACCGCAACCTCTGCTTGTTACAGGGAGTACAGAGAAGAGGCCCTGCAATGCATGCAGTGCTGAGTCCTCACCGCCGTAACCCCTGCTTGTCACAGGGAGTACAGAGAAGAGCCCCTGCAATGCATGCAGGGCTGACTCCTCGACGCCGCAACCCCTGCTTGTTACAGGGAGTACAGAGAAGAGCCCCTGCAATGCATGCAGGGCTGAGTCCTCGCCGCCGCAACCCCTACTCGTTACAGGGAGTACAGAGAAGAGCCCCTGCAATGCATATGGGCTGAGTCCTTGCCGCCGCAACCCCTGCTTGTCACAGCGGGTACAGAGAAGAGCCTCTGCAATGCATGAAGGGCTGACTCCTCGCCGCCGCAACCCCTGCTTGTGACAGCGAGTACAGAGAAGAGCCTCTGCAATGCATGAAAGGCTGAGTCCTCGCCACCGCAACCCCTGCTTGTGACAGCGAGTACAGAGAAGAGCCCCTGCAATGCATGCAGGAGTGACTCCTCGCTGCCGCAACCCCTGCTTGTTACAGCGAGTACAGAGAAGAGCCCCTGCAATGCATGCGGGCTGAGTCCTCGCCGCCGCAACCCCTGCTTGTTACAGGGAGTACAGAGAAGAGCCCCTGCAATGCATGCAGGAGTGACTCCTCGCTGCCGCAACCCCTGCTTGTTACAGCGAGTACAGAGAAGAGCCTCTGCAATGCATGCGGGCTGAGTACTCGCCGCCGCAACCCCTGCTTGTTACAGGGAGTACAGAGAAGAGCCCCTGCAATGCATGCTGGAGTGAACCCTTGCTGCCGCAACCCCTGCTTGTTACAGCGAGTACAGAGAAGAGCCCCTGCAATGCATGCTGGAGTGAACCCTTGCTGCCGCAACCCCTGCTTGTTACAGCGAGTACAGAGAAGAGCCCCTGCAATGCATGCGGGCTGAGTCCTCGCTTCCGCAACCTCTGCTTGTTACAGGGAGTACAGAGAAGAGCCCCTGCAATGCATGCGGGCTGAGTCCTCGCTTCCGTAACCTCTGCTTGTTACAGGGGTAACAGAGAAGAGCCCCTGCAATGCATGCAGTGTTGAATCCTCACTGCCGCAACCCCTGCTTGTGACAGGGAGTACAGAGAAAAGCCCCAGCAATGCATGCAGAGCTGACTCCTCGCCACCGCAACCTCTGCTTGTTACAGAGAGTACAGGGAAGAGCCCCTGCAATGCATGCAGAGCTGAGTCCTAGCCGCCGCAACCCGTGCTTGTTACAGGGAGTACGGAGAAGAGTCCCTGCAATGCATGCAGAGTTGAATCCTAGCCGCCGCAACACCTGCTTGTTCAAGGGAGTACAGAGAAGAGCCCCTGCAATGCATGCAGGCTGAGTCCTCACCGCCGCAACCCCTGCTTGTCACAGGGAGTACAGAGAAGAGCCCCTGCAATGCATGCAGGGCTGAGTCCTCGCCGCCGCAACCCCTACTCGTTACAGGGAGTACAGAGAAAAGCCTCTGCAATGCATGCAGGAGTGACTCCTTGCTGCCGCAACCCCTGCTTGTTACAGGGAGTACAGAGAAGAGGCCCTGCAATGCATGCAGTGCTGAGTCCTCACCACCGCAACCCCTGCTTGTCACAGGGAGTACAGAGCAGAGCCCCTGCAATGCATGCAGGGCTGACTCCTCGACGCCGCAACCCCTGCTTGTTACAGGGAGTACAGAGAAGAGCCCCTGCAATGCATGCAGGGCTGAGTCCTAGCCGCCGCAACCCGTGCTTGTTACAGGGAGTACGGAGAAGAGTCCCTGCAATGCATGCAGAGTTGAATCCTAGCCGCCGCAACCCCTGCTTGTTCAAGGGAGTACAGAGAAGAGCCCCTGCAATGCATGCAGGCTGAGTCCTCACCGCCGCAACCCCTGCTTGTCACAGGGAGTACAGAGAAGAGCCCCTGCAATGCATGCAGGGCTGAGTCCTCGCCGCCGCAACCCCTACTCGTTACAGGGAGTACAGAGAAAAGCCTCTGCAATGCATGCAGGAGTGACTCCTTGCTGCCGCAACCCCTGCTTGTTACAGGGAGTACAGAGAAGAGGCCCTGCAATGCATGCAGTGCTGAGTCCTCACCACCGCAACCCCTGCTTGTCACAGGGAGTACAGAGCAGAGCCCCTGCAATGCATGCAGGACTGAGTCCTCGCCGCCGCAACCCCTACTCGTTACAGGGAGTACAGAGAAGAGCCCCTGCAATGCATATGGGCTGAGTCCTTGCCGCCGCAACCCATGCTTGTCACAGCGAGTACAGAGAAGAGCCCCTGCAATGCATATGGGCTGAGTCCTTGCCGCCGCAACCCCTGCTTGTCACAGCGAGTACAGAGAAGAGCCTCTGCAATGCATGAAGGGCTGACTCCTCGCCGCCGCAACCCCTGCTTGTCACAGCGAGTACAGAGAAGAGCCTCTGCAATGCATTAAGGGCTGACTCCTCGCCGCTGCAACCCCTGCTTGTGACAGCGAGTACAGAGAAGAGCCTCTGCAATGCATGAAGGGCTGAGTCCTCGCCACCGCAACCTCTGCTTGTGACAGCGAGTACAGAGAAGAGCCCCTGCAATGCATGCAGAGCAGACTCCTCGCCGCCGCAACCCCTGCTTGTGACAGGGAGTACAGAGAAGAGCCTCTGCAATGCATGCAGAGCTGAGTCCTCAATGCTGCAACCCCTGCTTGTTATATGGAGTAAAGAGAGGAGCCCCTGCAATGCATCCTAGGATGGGTCCTCGCCACCGCAACCTCTGCTTGTTACAGGGAGTACAGAGAAGAGGCCCTGCAATGCATGCAGTGCTGAGTCCTCACCGCCGCAACCCCTGCTTGTCACAGGGAGTACAGAGAAGAGCCCCTGCAATGCATGCAGGGCTGACTCCTCGACGCCGCAACCCCTGCTTGTTACAGGGAGTACAGAGAAGAGCCCCTGCAATGCATGCAGGGCTGAGTCCTCGCCGCCGCAACCCCTACTCGTTACAGGGAGTACAGAGAAGAGCCCCTGCAATGCATATGGGCTGAGTCCTTGCCGCCGCAACCCCTGCTTGTCACAGCGAGTACAGAGAAGAGCCTCTTCAATGCATGAAGGGCTGACTCCTCGCCGCCGCAACCCCTGCTTGTGACAGCGAGTACAGAGAAGAGCCTCTGCAATGCATGAAGGGCTGAGTCCTCGCCACCGCAACCCCTGCTTGTGACAGCGAGTACAGAGAAGAGCCCCTGCAATGCATGCAGGAGTGACTCCTCGCTGCCGCAACCCCTGCTTGTTACAGCGAGTACAGAGAAGAGCCCCTGCAATGCATGCGGGCTGAGTCCTCGCCGCCGCAACCCCTGCTTGTTACAGGGAGTACAGAGAAGAGCCCCTGCAATGCATGCAGGAGTGACTCCTCGCTGCCGCAACCCCTGCTTGTTACAGCGAGTACAGAGAAGAGCCTCTGCAATGCATGCGGGCTGAGTCCTTGTCTCTGCAACCGCTGCTTGTGACAGGGAGTACAGAGAAGAGCCCCTGCAATGCATGCGGGCTGATTCCTTGTCTCCGCAACCCCTGCTTGTGACAGGGAGTACAGAGAAGAGCCTCTGCAATGTATGCAGGAGTGACTCCGCGGTGCCGCAATCCCTGCTTGTTACAGCGAGTACAGAGAAGAGCCTCTGCAATGCATGCAGGAGTGACTCCTTGCTGCCGCAACCCCTGCTTGTTACAGCGAGTACAGAGAAGAGCCTCTGCAATGCATGCGGGCTGAGTACTCGCTGCCGCAACCCCTGCTTCTTACAGGGAGTACAGAGAAGAGCCCCTGCAATGCATGCTGGAGTGAACCCTTGCTGCCGCAACCCCTGCTTGTTACAGCGAGTACAGAGAAGAGCCCCTGCAATGCATGCGGGCTGAGTCCTCGCTTCCGCAACCTCTGCTTGTTACAGGGAGTACAGAGAAGAGCCCCTGCAATGCATGCGGGCTGAGTCCTCGCTTCCGTAACCTCTGCTTGTTACAGGGAGTACAGAGAAGAGCCCCTGCAATGCATGCAGTGTTGAATCCTCACTGCCGCAACCCCTGCTTGTGACAGGGAGTACAGAGAAAAGCCCCAGCAATGCATGCAGAGCTGACTCCTCGCCACAGCAACCCCTGCTTGTTACAGGGAGTACAGAGAAGAGCCCCTGCAATGCATGCATGGGTGACTCCTCGCTGCCGCAACCCCTGCTTGTTACAGCGAGTACAGAGAAGAGCCCCTGCAATGCATGCGGGCTGAGTCCCGGCTTCCGCAATCTCTGCTTGTTACAGTGAGTACAGAGAAGAGCCCCTGCAATGCATGCGGGCTGAGTCCTTGTCTCCGCAACCGCTGCTTGTGACAGGGAGTACAGAGAAGAGCCTCTGCAATGCATGCATGAGTGACTCCTCGCTGCCGCAACCCCTGCTTGTTACAGCGAGTACAGAGAAGAGCCTCTGCAATGCATGCAGGAGTGACTCCTCGCTGCCGCAACCCCTGCTTGTTACAGCGAGTACAGAGAAGAGCCTCTGCAATGCATGCAGGAGTGACTCCTCGCTGCCGCAACCCTTGCTTGTTACAGCGAGTACAGAGAAGAGCCTCTGCAATGCATGCGGGCTGAGTCCTCGCTTCCGCAACCTCTGCTTGTTACAGGGAGTACAGAGAAGAGCCCCTGCAATGCATGCGGGCTGAGTCCTTGTCTCCGCAACCCCTGCTTGTGACAGGGAGTACAGAGAAGAGCCTCTGCAATGCATGCAGGAGTGACTCCGCGCTGCCGCAACCCCTGCTTGTTACAGGGAGTACAGAGAAGAGCCCCTGCAATGCATGCGGGCTGAGTCCTCGCCGCCGCAACCCCTGCTTGTGACAGGGAGTACAGAGAAGAGCCCTTGCAATGCATGCGGGGCCGAGTCCTCGACGCCGCAACCCGTGCTTGTTACAGGGAGTACAGAGAAGAGCCCCTGCAATGCATGCGGGCTGAGTCCTCGCCGCCGCAACCCCTGCTTGTGACAGGGAGTACAGAGAAGAGCCCTTGCAATGCATGCGGGGCCGAGTCCTCGACGCCGCAACCCGTGCTTGTTACAGGGAGTACAGAGAAGAGCCCCTCTGCAATGCATGCGGGACTGAGTCCTTGCTGCCGCAACCCCTGCTTGTGACAGGGAGTACAGAGAAGAGCCCTTGCAATGCATGCTGAGCTGAGTCCTAGCCGCCGCAACCCGTGCTTGTTACAGGGAGTACAGAGAAGAGCCCCTCTGCAATGCATGCGGGACTGAGTCCTTGCTTCCGCAACCTCTGCTTGTTACAGGGAGTACAGAGAAGAGCCCCTGCAATGCATGCGGGACTGAGTCCTTGCTTCCGCAACCTCTGCTTGTTACAGGGAGTACAGAGAAGAGCCCCTGCAATGCATGCGGGACTGAGTCCTCGCTGCCGCAATCCCTGCTTGTGACAGGGAGTACAGAGAAGAGCCTCTGCAATGCATGCGGGCTGAGTCCTCGCTTCCGCAACCTCTGCTTGTTACAGGGAGTACAGAGAAGAGCCCCTGCAATGCATGCGGGCTGAGTCCTTGTCTCCGCAACCCCTGCTTGTGACAGGGAGTGCAGAGAAGAGCCTCTGCAATGCATGCAGGAGTGACTCCGCGCTGCCGCAACCCCTGCTTGTTACAGGGAGTACAGAGAAGAGCCCCTGCAATGCATGCGGGCTGAGTCCTCACCGCCGCAACCCCTGCTTGTGACAGGGAGTACAGAGAAGAGCCCTTGCAATGCATGCGGGGCCGAGTCCTCGACGCCGCAACCCGTGCTTGTTACAGGGAGTACAGAGAAGAGCCCCTCTGCAATGCATGCGGGACTGAGTCCTTGCTGCCGCAATCCCTGCTTGTGACAGGGAGTGCAGAGAAGAGCCTCTGCAATGCATGCGGGACTGAGTCCTTGCTGCCGCAATCCCTGCTTGTGACAGGGAGTGCAGAGAAGAGCCTCTGCAATGCATGCGGGACTGAGTCCTTGCTGCCGCAATCCCTGCTTGTGACAGGGAGTACAGAGAAGAGCCCTTGCAATGCATGCTGAGCTGAGTCCTTGCCGCCGCAACCCTTGCTTGTTCCAGGGAGTACAGAGAAGAGCCCCTCTGCAATGCATGTGGGACTGAGTCCTCACCGCCGCAACCCCTGCTTGTTACAGCGAGTACAGAGAAGAGCCCCTCTGCAATGCATGTGGGACTGAGTCCCCGCTGCCGCAATCCCTGCTTGTTACAGGGAGTACAGAGAAGAGTCCCTGCAATGCATGCGGGCTGAGTCCTTGCCGCCGCAACCCCTGCTTGTTACAGGGAGTACAGCGTGGTGCCTGCCATGTTGTGCATGCAAATGCACAAGGTGCATAAATAGCATTGTGGCGGGCGGCGCTGTGAGCCCTGCCCGCCACAATGTTGTGGATGGGGGATGCCACTGCCACCGTGGCGGGGGCATCCTAATTGCCGGTGAGGGACCGTCGCACCACTGGCGGCCGGTCCCAACACTGCTAAGGTGACGGGTGGATGAAAGTCCGCCCGCCATCCTAATAGACCCCTAAAATGTGAAAAACATTTCTGCCCTCTCGCCTTAACTCATTTCACAAATCTGCACGAAAATTGACATGCCAGACCCTAGTTGAGTCCACTAAGCAGCTGCCAGGCTTACTGAAGATGTGTCCACAGGTCCAAAAGTTATAGGCCAATCAAAAAAAAAAAATTCATTGAAAAATTAGTCTGAACGATGGCTGGTGTATATGATATGCTTTGAGTTATAAAAGCGTGTATATAACAAGCAACCACGAAAAATACAAAATAATTCATGGATGCCTTACAATATAGATTTCATTATCATACTGAAAATCCCCAAACCACCCTACAGAGGTCTTTCATGGCCAGTGCTTGTTGAATCTTGTGGCACGGGTGGACAGATTATTCTGCAAGGTTATCTAAACTATGTGGTAAAAACGCAAATGATGTGGTGAGTTCTCTGGCAAGATTACTTTCATCCATTGAGCCACATATAATGTTTATGGTGATATCTACACATTTTGCAAAGTATGTGACAAATGTGGTAAAACTATGATCCTGCAATAAAAACTATTGTCCCCAAATTTCCTAAATCCACTTCCCTCTCTTATCTAAAATATATTCAAAGCAGCGAAACAGAATCTAACACTTCTACCTTCCGTCAGCAGCCATTGTAAGCTGCATTTTGGAGAAAACAGATGTTTCGAGGTGAACACCCAGCTGGTCTTTCAGCCTCGTGGGTTATGATGTCACCAGGACCCTTTGATGGTACATTGGACTGCATTACACAGCTGGCCTCAATGTAACGCTCAATATTTTATATAGATATGTATAAATAGGTAGATAAGCAGGTGTACAGAGTGTAATATGCTAATTATTTTCATGTTCAATTAGTTTCTATCTAAATTATAAGTTTCAAGTAGACAAGTACCACCAACCTTAAAAATACACCGGCTCAGATATAACCTTAAATGAACGTATTCAACAAGCCCTAGCCACGCACACAGATGGCTTTTCTCACTACAGAGGACACCCTGCGCCTCCCCTGGTGGGGACCGATCCATCAAAGCAGGCGAGGCTGAGGCAAGACCCTAGAAGGCGCCAGACAGCACCGAGGTGATGAGAGGGGGGCCATGGATCCACGGAGGAGGAACGGACTTGGAAGGACCTCGAGGGGAGGCGAAGCAACACAGCAGGCAGAGCTCTGAGGAAAACAGGGAATGTCGAAGGGAGAGACGACACAGCAGGCAGAGCTCTGAGGAAAACAAGGAATGTCGAAGGGAAAGACAACACGGCAGGCAGAGCTCTGAGGAAAACAGGGAATGTCGGAGGGAGAGACGACACAGCAGGCAGAGCTCTGAGGGAAACAGGGAATGTCGGAGGGAGAGACGACACAGCAGGCAGAGCTCTGAGGGAAACAGGGAATGTCGAAGGGAAAGACAACACGGCAGGCAGAGCTCTGAGGAAAACAGGGAATGTCGAAGGAAAAGACAACACGGCAGGCAGAGCTCTGAGGAAAACAGGGAATGTCGAAGGGAAAGACAACACGGCAGGCAGAGCTCTGAGGGAAACAGGGAATGTCGGAGGGAGAGACGACACAGCAGGCAGAGCTCTGAGGGAAACAGGGAATGTCGGAGGGAGAGACGACACAGCAGGCAGAGCTCTGAGGGAAACAGGGAATGTCGAAGGGAAAAACGACACAGCAGGCAGAGCTCTGAGGAAAACAGGGAATGTCGAAGGGAAAGACAACACGGCAGGCAGAGCTCTGAGGAAAACAGGGAATGTCGAAGGGAAAGACGACACAGCAGGCAGAGCTCGGAGGAAAACAGGGAATGTCGAAGGGAAAGACAACACGGCAGGCAGAGCTCTGAGGAAAACAGGGAATGTCGAAGGGAAAGACAACACGGCAGGCAGAGCTCTGAGGGAAACAGGGAATGTCGGAGGGAGAGACGACACAGCAGGCAGAGCTCTGAGGGAAACAGGGAATGTCGGAGGGAGAGACGACACAGCAGGCAGAGCTCTGAGGGAAACAGGGAATGTCGAAGGGAAAGACGACACAGCAGGCAGAGCTCTGAGGGAAACAGGGAATGTCGAAGGGAAAAACGACACAGCAGGCAGAGCTCTGAGGAAAACAGGGAATGTCGAAGGGAAAGACAACACGGCAGGCAGAGCTCTGAGGAAAACAGGGAATGTCGAAGGGAAAGACGACACAGCAGGCAGAGCTCGGAGGAAAACAGGGAATGTCGAAGGGAAAGACGACACAGCACGCAGAGCTCTGAAGAGAACGGGGAATGTTGAAGGGAAAGACGACACAGCAGGCAGAGCTCTGAGGAAAACAGGGAATATCGAAGGGGAAAGACGACACAGTGGGCAGAGCTCTGAGGAAAACAGGGAATGTCGAAGGGAGAGACGACACAGCAGGCAGAGCTCTGAGGAAAACAGGGAATGTCTAAGGGAGAGACGACACAGCAGGCAGAGCTCTGAGGAAAACAGGGAATGTCGGAGGGAGAGACGACACAGCAGGCAGAGCTCTGAGGAAAACAAGGAATGTCGAAGGGAAAGACAACACGGCAGGCAGAGCTCTGAGGAAAACAGGGAATGTCTAAGGGAAAGACGACACAGCAGGCAGAGCTCTGAGGAAAACAAGGAATTTCGAAGGGAAAGACGACACAGCAGGCAGAGCTCTGAGGAAAACAAGGAATGTCGAAGGGAAAGACAACACTGCAGGCAGAGCTCTGAGGAAAACAGGGAATGTCGGAGGGAGAGACGACACAGCAGGCAGAGCTCTGAGGAAAACAGGGAATGTCGAAGGGAGAGACGACACAGCAGGCAGAGCTCTGAGGAAAACAGGGAATGTCAAAGGGAAAAACGACACAGCAGGCAGAGCTCTGAGGAAAACAAGGAATGTCGAAGGGAAAAACGACACAGCAGGCAGAGCTCTGAGGAAAACAGGGAATATCGAAGGGGAAAGACGACACAGTGGGCAGAGCTCTGAGGAAAACAGGGAATGTCGAAGGGAGAGACGACACAGCAGGCAGAGCTCTGAGGAAAACAGGGAATGTCTAAGGGAGAGACGACACAGCAGGCAGAGCTCTGAGGAAAACAGGGAATGTCGGAGGGAGAGACGACACAGCAGGCAGAGCTCTGAGGAAAACAAGGAATGTCGAAGGGAAAGACAACACGGCAGGCAGAGCTCTGAGGAAAACAGGGAATGTCTAAGGGAAAGACGACACAGCAGGCAGAGCTCTGAGGAAAACAAGGAATTTCGAAGGGAAAGACGACACAGCAGGCAGAGCTCTGAGGAAAACAAGGAATGTCGAAGGGAAAGACAACACTGCAGGCAGAGCTCTGAGGAAAACAGGGAATGTCGGAGGGAGAGACGACACAGCAGGCAGAGCTCTGAGGAAAACAGGGAATGTCGAAGGGAGAGACGACACAGCAGGCAGAGTTCTGAGGAAAACAGGGAATGTCGAAGGGAGAGACGACACAGCAGGCAGAGCTCTGAGGAAAACAGGGAATGTCGAAGGGAAAAACGACACAGCAGGCAGAGCTCTGAGGAAAACAGGGAATGTCGAAGGGGAAAGACGACACAGTGGGCAGAGCTCTGAGGAAAACAGGGAATGTCGAAGGGAGAGACGACACAGCAGGCAGAGCTCTGAGGAAAACAAGGAATGTCGAAGGGAAAGACAACACAGCAGGCAGAGCTCTGAGGAAAACAAGGAATGTTGAAGGGAAAGACAACACGGCAGGCAGAGCTCTGAGGAAAACAGGGAATGTCGGAGGGAGAGACGACACAGCAGGCAGAGCTCTGAGGAAAACAGGGAATGTCTAAGGGAGAGACAACACAGCAGGCAGAGCTCTGAGGAAAACAGGGAATGTCTAAGGGAGAGACGACACAGCACGCAGTGCTCTGAGGAAAACAGGGAATGTCTAAGGGAAAGACGACACAGCAGGCAGAGCTCTGAGGAAAACAGGGAATGTCGGAGGGAGAGACGACACAGCAGGCAGAGCTCTGAGGAAAACAGGGAATGTCTAAGGGAGAGACGACACAGCAGGCAGAGCTCTGAGGAAAACAGGGAATGTCTAAGGGAGAGACGACACAGTAGGCAGAGCTCTGAGGAAAACAGGGAATGTCTAAGGGAGAGACGACACAGCATGCAGAGCTCTGAGGAAAACAGGGAATGTCTAAGGGAGAGACGACACCGCACGCAGTGATCTGAGGAAAAAAGGGAATGTCTAAGGGAAAGACGACACAGCAGGCAGAGCTCTGAAGAAAACAGGGAATGTCTAAGGGAGAGACGACACAGCAGGCAGAGCTCTGAGGAAAACAGGGAATGTCGGAGGGAGAGACGACACAGCAGGCAGAGCTCTAAGGAAAACAAGGAATGTCGAAGGGAAAGACAACACGGCAGGCAGAGCTCTGAGGAAAACAGGGAATGTCTAAGGGAAAGACGACACAGCAGGCAGAGCTCTGAGGAAAACAAGGAATGTCGAAGGGAAAGACGGCACAGCAGGCAGAGCTCTGAGGAAAACAAGGAATGTCGAAGGGAAAGACAACACGGCAGGCAGAGCTCTGAGGAAAACAGGGAATGTCGGAGGGAGAGACGACACAGCAGGCAGAGCTCTGAGGAAAACAGGGAATGTCTAAGGGAGAGACGACACAGCAGGCAGAGCTCTGAGGAAAACAGGGAATGTCTAAGGGAGAGACGACACAGCACGCAGTGCTCTGAGGAAAACAGGGAATGTCTAAGGGAAAGACGACACAGCAGGCAGAGCTCTGAGGAAAACAGGGAATGTCTAAGGGAGAGACGACACAGCAGGCAGAGCTCTGAGGAAAACAGGGAATGTCGGAGGGAGAGACGACACAGCAGGCAGAGCTCTGAGGAAAACAGGGAATGTCTAAGGGAGAGACGACACAGCAGGCAGAGCTCTGAGGAAAACAGGGAATGTCTAAGGGAAAGACGACACAGCAGGCAGAGCTCTGAGGAAAACAGGGAATGTCTAAGGGAGAGACGACACAGCATGCAGAGCTCTGGGGAAAACAGGGAATGTCGGAGGGATAGACGACACAGCAGGCAGTGCTCTGAGGAAAACAGGGAATGTCGAAGGGAAAGACGACACAGCACGTAGTGCTATGACGGGAACAGGGAATGTCGGAGGGAAAGACGACACAGCACGCAGTGCTCTGACGGGAACAGGGAATGTCGGAGGGAAAGACGACACAGCACGTAGTGCTCTGACGGGAACAGGGAATGTCAGAGGGAAAGACGACACAGCACGTAGTGCTCTGAGGAAAACAGGGAATGTCGAAGGGAAAGACGACACAGCATGCAGTGCTCTGAGGAAAACAGGGAATGTCGGAGGGATAGACGACACAGCAGGCAGTGCTCTGAGGAAAACAGGGAATGTCGAAGGGAAAGACGACACCGCACGCAGTGCTCTGAGGAAAACAGGGAATGTCGGAGGGATAGACGACACAGCAGGCAGAGCTCTGAGGAAAACAGGGAATGTCGAAGGGAAAGACGACACAGTACGCAGTGCTCTGAGGAAAACAGGGAATGTCGGAGGGATAGACGACACAGCAGGCAGAGCTCTGAGGAAAACAGGGAATGTCTAAGGGAGAGACGACACAGCAGGCAGAGCTCTGAGGAAAACAGGGAATGTCGGAGGGAGAGACGACACAGCAGGCAGAGCTCTGAGGAAAACAAGGAATGTCGAAGGGAAAGACGGCACAGCAGGCAGAGCTCTGAGGAAAACAAGGAATGTCGAAGGGAAAGACAACACGGCAGGCAGAGCTCTGAGGAAAACAGGGAATGTCGGAGGGAGAGACGACACAGCAGGCAGAGCTCTGAGGAAAACAGGGAATGTCTAAGGGAGAGACGACACAGCAGGCAGAGCTCTGAGGAAAACAGGGAATGTCTAAGGGAGAGACGACACAGCACGCAGTGCTCTGAGGAAAACAGGGAATGTCTAAGGGAAAGACGACACAGCAGGCAGAGCTCTGAGGAAAACAGGGAATGTCTAAGGGAGAGACGACACAGCAGGCAGAGCTCTGAGGAAAACAGGGAATGTCTAAGGGAGAGACGACACAGCACGCAGTGCTCTGAGGAAAACAGGGAATGTCTAAGGGAAAGACGACACAGCAGGCAGAGCTCTGAGGAAAACAGGGAATGTCTAAGGGAGAGACGACACAGCAGGCAGAGCTCTGAGGAAAACAGGGAATGTCGGAGGGAGAGACGACACAGCAGGCAGAGCTCTGAGGAAAACAGGGAATGTCTAAGGGAGAGACGACACAGCAGGCAGAGCTCTGAGGAAAACAGGGAATGTCTAAGGGAAAGACGACACAGCAGGCAGAGCTCTGAGGAAAACAGGGAATGTCTAAGGGAGAGACGACACAGCATGCAGAGCTCTGGGGAAAACAGGGAATGTCGGAGGGATAGACGACACAGCAGGCAGTGCTCTGAGGAAAACAGGGAATGTCGAAGGGAAAGACGACACAGCACGTAGTGCTATGACGGGAACAGGGAATGTCGGAGGGAAAGACGACACAGCACGCAGTGCTCTGACGGGAACAGGGAATGTCGGAGGGAAAGACGACACAGCACGTAGTGCTCTGACGGGAACAGGGAATGTCAGAGGGAAAGACGACACAGCACGTAGTGCTCTGAGGAAAACAGGGAATGTCGAAGGGAAAGACGACACAGCATGCAGTGCTCTGAGGAAAACAGGGAATGTCGGAGGGATAGACGACACAGCAGGCAGTGCTCTGAGGAAAACAGGGAATTTCGAAGGGAAAGACGACACAGCACGCAGTGCTCTGAGGAAAACGGAATGTCGGAGGGATAGACGACACAGCAGGCAGAGCTCTGAGGAAAACAGGGAATGTCGAAGGGAAAGACGACACAGTACGCAGTGCTCTGAGGAAAACAGGGAATGTCGGAGGGATAGACGACACAGCAGGCAGAGCTCTGAGGAAAACAGGGAATGTCTAAGGGAGAGACGACACAGCAGGCAGAGCTCTGAGGAAAACAGGGAATGTCGGAGGGAGAGACGACACAGCAGGCAGAGCTCTGAGGAAAACAGGGAATGTCTAAGGGAGAGACGACACAGCAGGCAGAGCTCTGAGGAAAACAGGGAATGTCTAAGGGAGAGACGACACAGCAGGCAGAGCTCTGAGGAAAACAGGGAATGTCTAAGGGAGAGACGACACAGCATGCAGAGCTCTGAGGAAAACAGGGAATGTCGGAGGGATAGACGACACAGCAGGCAGTGCTCTGAGGAAAACAGGGAATGTCGAAGGGAAAGACGACACAGCAGGCAATGCTCTGAGGAAAACAGGGACTGTCGAAGGGAAAGACGACACAGCAGGCAGAGCTCTGACGGGAACCGGGAATGTCAAAGGGAAAGACGACACAGCAGGCAGTGCTCTGAGGAAAACAGGGAATGTCAGAGAGAGAGAGACGACACAGCACGCAGTGCTCTGAGGAAAACAGGGAATGTCGGAGGGAAAGCCGACACCGCACGCAGTGCTCTGAGGAAAACAGGGAATGTCGGAGGGAAAGCCGACACAGCAGGCAGAGCTCTGAGCAAGTTTGTTTTCGAACAATAGGGAGAAAGATAATTTAGGGAAGGGCGGTTACTACTCAGACGGGGTAGAAGGTCCAGCTACAGCGTATGCCCTGAAATGTATGTGATACAAAAGAAGCTGAGCTGTTCCTCAAAACTAAGGAATGTACTAGTCACACCGGTGTTGGTGGATGTTGTAGGGTCTCGTTGGGACCTACAGTCGGGCATCCATAGTGTTGGATGTAATGCCCTCACACACCCTTGCAGGTGTCGTGCTTCATCATCTAGGCTGCTCCTCGTTGGGTCGGCGGTGCAATACCCAACGGGCGACACCTCAAAGAGGGGCACTTTGGCTTGGCGGAGATCTTCTATCCAACTGCCGTCAGGTGAAGTGAGGCTCTGAGGAAAACAGGGAATGTCAAAGGGAAAAATGACACAGAAGGCAGAGCTCGGAGGAAAACAGGGAATGTCGGAGGGAAAGCCGACACAGCAGGCAGAGCTCTGACGGGAACAGGGAACGTCAAAGGGAAAAACAAGCATTTACAATGCAACGGTTTCGCCTTTGGAAAAGTTAGAGCTATTAGCAATGTAAAAGACAATGCCATTTATTTATCTGTTTTCAAAACCAACAGATAAATACAAATTTTGTCATTTACAATGCCAATAGCTCAAACTTTTCCAAAGGCGAAACCTTTGCATTGTAAATGCTTGTTATGTGAGGTTCCTCCTCGCCAATGCCCCACCCTCCGACGGCAGAAGCTAACTCAGGATTCCCTCATTAATCTACCGCGCCCAGCAATAAGTTTCGTTTCTCCGCTGCGCACCGTCTGTTTCGTTTCACTTGGTCCGGTGAAGCCTCGTCTTACTTCTGTTCTGTTCCTCTTGGAGCTTCACCTATGAGGCCAGCAGGAGCCAGGCTAGTGCTAGAGGCAAGAATTGGAAACCAGGGGTAGCAGCTGCTAGGCCCAGCGACCCCTCAAGGACATAGATGAGTGGTGTTGTATTATGGGTCCTATTTAGGTTTGCTTTAGTTAGCTCTAGGCTATATTATAAAAGAGTGCATGTTTATTTTTCTGTGAACATGCTGTGCACCTTCATGTTTTATTTTGCTTTCAGAAAAATAAAGCTGAATTTTAAATTCAGCTGCAAACCATGGGCTTATGTAATAATGTTTCACTAGCATCCCTGGGTCTGGATGTTCTGATCTTGCAACATTGCGCAGCGACTCTGCTGAGCCTCCGTTAACAGTCAATGTTATATTAGTTCAAAAGCAGTTCATTGTTTCTCCTGGGTTTTTGCATTGATAAAATGTACAATTTCTTTTGTGCAACACATTATGGGCACTGTTAGTCAATGAAAATAATGTACAAGGTGGATTAAAAAAAAAACAGTAGCAGATTAGTTCACATTTTACTGCTGCTTTTATGAAACGCGGTGCTATGAAAATTTCGTGTTCTCTTTTTGTAGAACAATTTGAAAAATATATGCTTTTGTGGAAGAGGCAGATTTTTGTCACTATCCTAAAGTAATAAGTTGATAATTAGACCCTCAAGTTGCAAAATCTTACTTAGTGAGGCAGGGGTTAACTGTGATCTGGCGCTGCAGCTCAGAATGTTGGTTTGGTGAGTATTTTAAAGGGTGCTATGTCTTGTGAGGTGAGTTGATAGTTTTTGAGGTGTGTGTAGCACCTATCTTAAGACACGGTGTTTGTGTGTTTTGGTGATAGCGCCTGTATTGAATTATGGTATTTTGTTTTGGGTATTGTGTCACGAGTATGTGACATATTATGGTCAGTTGATGGTTATTACATTTTGATGATGATTTGTTTGTCTTGACTCTGTGCTGTGTATTTTATGTGAAGATATTACATGTTTTTGGAGAACTGCAGTTAGGTATAGTGTCTGTGGAAGTTTTTGAAGTTGATGATTCCCTGAATTACTTGAAATCCTAGTTGTGAGTACTAATTAAGAGTGGAATAGTGGTATTTATTCTGTTCACAAGGCTATGAGTGCTATGCTGATTCCAGGTTAGGATATTGCTGGTCAAAGTCTAGCTAAGCGTGTATGTGGTTGGGTAATGGCTTGAAGTGATACTTCTTTCTTGTGGTGAGCTTGGTTTCTGTGGAGAAACAGCGCAGGGGAACATAACAAGTCTGCCTGTGACTCACAGCCTGGTCTCCATGCAGAGAGGCAGGGTTCACCATACGGAGCCGAAAAGCCTGAGTCTAGCAGCGTGGCTCCTGTGAACATAGAGTCTGGACATCTAGGTCTTCCCAAGAGATCAATGGGCATTCTAAAAGAGGCTAGAAGACCAAGCACAAGGACACGCTACATGGAAGAGATATGCCCTGTGGTGCAGCGAGAAGGAACTGATCTGCAGCAGACCACACAACACCACAGTGATCAGGTACCTAACGCTTCCACTAGAGAATAGCTTAACCTACATTTCATTAAATGTCCACTTGGCAGCAGTAATTGCTTACAAGAGGGAACACATAGGGAAAAGCTTATACCATGCAGCACGGATCAAAAGATTCTTAATGGGAGCAAAGAGAATAGGTTAATCCGAATGGGTACCGACGCCCACGTGGAAGTTAACATAGCTAATGACGAACCCTTTAAACCGCTCCACAAAATAGAACTCTTCTTAACAATAAAGACCATCTTTTTAATTTTCATCATATCTCTACACCGGGTAAGTGAACTACAAGCTCTAACAAGCGTTACCTACAGCCCTGCAAACCGGCCGCCATGCTTCTTCTTTCTTCCCCCCGGGCTGCGGGGGCGGGCACTTCCGGCCGGCCGCGCTGGGATTGGCCGGCCGGCCAACCACTTCCGGGTCGCTGCGGGCAGCGCAGCGGCCCTTCTCCTTAGGTAGGCAGGCGGGGGCTGATTTTTACGGGCAAATGCCGGGTGGGCACCGGCTCTAGATCCATCAATCGGGGCGGGAGTGGACACGGACGGCGGGAGGGGGCGGGAGTGGACACGGACGGCGGGAGGGGGCGGGAGTGGACACGGACGGCGGGAGGGGGCGGGAGAGGACACGGACGGCGGGAGGGGGCGGGAGAGGACACGGACGGCGGGAAACGTGCACAGGACAGCGAGGGGGGGCGGAAATGGACAGCGCATCAGTGAAAGGGGAGGGAACGGAAAAAACGTAACTCCGCCCTGGGAAAAAATCTCGGGAACGCCCCCGAATCTGGTCCGGCCTTGACGGACAGATCTCTGTTCCAATGGCTAGCCTCCATTTATGGAGCTAGCCAATGGGACAGGGGGGCGTATTCCATTATCCTTACTGGAAATCAAGAGATTTCTCTGGAGGCGGAGCTAAGAGCTCCGCCCTCCAGCGAAACCTAATGACACAGAAGGCAGAGCTCGGAGGAAAACAGGGAATGTCGGAGGGAAAGCCGACACAGCAGGCAGAGCTCTGACGGGAACAGGGAATGTCGGAGGTACAGATGCCGCAGAAGGCAGTCCATGATTAACCCCTTCGCAGCGGGGGTAATTCCCCCGCTGTGCTGTGGGGTGGCGTGCACAGCACCCCGGTGCTCGTGACGAGGTCAGCTCGTCATGAGCCACGGTGCTCATCATGGCCACACCCGTTTGTGTGGAACGCTCAGGGTGATCTTACGTATAAGGAATGCTCAGTGCAAACCTTTGGTAGAGCCTCTGATTTGAATGATAAGGGCTGCCAGAAACAACAAGTGAAGTGTATAACTTTTGTTTCTATTTATGTTTGTTGTATAAATAGGTTGTATATCTATGTCTACTGTGGTAAATGTTTGTATATGTATGTAAATGTTACACTTTTATGTGTCTTAATTTCAAGAAATGTATATAAAACAAAAAGAAAAGTAATAAATATACACTTTCTAATCTAAACCTTTGATAGTTGTTTTGAGGCAACGTTTGGTTAGTGATTCCTTTTAAACCATTAGATCTAAAGATTTACTATCAGGGAGAGGTCATTCAAATATCTTTCCGACCTATTTTAGTTTGATTTATCCCACGGCGTTATCCTATTTTGGTATATTTATGTATGAACAAGAGCGCCATTTAACTCCGTTGATCCAAAAATGTGTGTTTGCCCCCAGTACGCCTTTCACGTATGGATCGGTTCCCGCCAATGCGCCGCCAGACGGAAACAGACACGGGCAGCCCTACAATTTAGACGGTGTGTAACCAGTAGCATGCCAGGAGGCCACTGCCGCTTGCACCACACCCTGCCCCCGCCAGTGTTACCAATGACAGTAACAACACAACCACTGACCCCCACACCCCTACACGTGTAACAACTCGGACAATCCCAGCACCCAGAGCTATAAATGTAAATGTAAATGTAAATGTGTTTGTATTTATATAGCGCACTTCTACCCGGAGGCCTCGTAGCGCTGTATTCATACCGCTGTGGAACCCATCCTGGCTTTCCTGTGAGATGTCCACTCATGGGCACCCCCAAGGTGAGGCCAGGCATCCTTAGCGCTGCTGGGGCCATTGTGGAGATTAAGCAAGCTATTGCCCAGAGTTGCAGAGTGGGACCCATGATTGGAATAGGCACCGAGGTGAGAACTATCAGGTCCGGGGAGATTGAGCCCAAGATCCTGCCGCATCGGGAATTGAACCCTAGTCCCGGGCCAGACCTCTGGAGAAGGGCCTGGGCGGCAGGTAATAGACATGTTGATGTATATTGAATTAATAATTAACTGTTGTGGGCGGTCATCTCTTAATTAGCCAGACAGCGCCACCTTGTGGCAGACTGTCCCAGGCTCCGGTGTTGACAATTAAGTGCCGGTGCTGAGCTCCGGAAAGCACTGGCTCAGATTAAGCACTAGAAGGCCCCCAGTATAGACCAGACAGAGGGGACTCCGCTGTTGGAGAGCTCAATGGAGCGCTATGAACTTTGGAGGCAGCAGAGCCGGAGGTGCCCCCTGAATCCATCCCACTGGGGCAGAGTCCGAGTCGAGTACCCCTCACCCCGGGCACCCGCCACATCTTACTAGACACCCCCTTGTGGGAGCGGTGCCGCCTGAAGCGCCTATGGAAGGCACGTTTTAGTTCCAGGTACATTCCATCCATCTCTTTTCCGGTCCCTTATTCCACTTAATTTGTGGGGGGCTCTCCCAATAAACTAATTGGCTCCCTCCCCACTTAATACATTAAAAACTGTAGTCCAAGAGGCCAGTTCCAAATCTGGACTATATCCACTGCTCCCGGGTGGGAAACGGCCTCTACAATAAAGCCGTTTCCACTAAATCATTTACCACGCATGCACTACAACGCATGCGTGGTTACAACGAAAGGGTTTACCACGCATACCTTTACTACGAAATACGTAGTAAAGGCATGTGTGGTAAATGAAAAGAAAAACGAAGGAGGGTTTGGGGGGTCTCCCCCATAAAAAAAAATAAAGCGCTGGGATAAAAAGGGGTACAGAAAAGGGGGTGGTGATGAAAAGGGGGGCTGGGGGGGTCTCCCCCCCAAAAAACAAAACTAACCTTAGGAGCCGAAGCAAAAGCCGAAGCCGAAGCTGAAGCAATCAACGTCGTTAGGGAGGAAACGGAAAGTAACTTCCGCTTCCTCTTAACGACGTACGACCAACGTAACCAGAGAAGATGGAGGGAAGGCGAGTTAAAAGGTATGGGGCATTTTAGTAAAATACATATATATATATTAAGGGTTAAGGGTAAATATAAGGAGTGAGGCTGGGGGAATGTAAGGGGAGAGTTTTAACCTTTATCAAGAGTATGCCCTCACCATGCATACATTTACAACAAAAAACGGTGTAAATATATGCGTGGTAAAGGAATATTCGAGGTAAAGGTTAAGCGTGGAAAACGAATTCGGTTGTAACGCATGCGTGGTAAAGGCATGCGTTGCAACGGAATTCGTTGTAACGTCATACATTCCTCCCGGGCCAACCCGAGAGGGTCCTTCCGGTGCGTGAAGGTGTTAGAAGGTTCTTAACGGACCACAGCCCTTTACTCCGACCTGCCCTTCCCTCAGTCGGGCTACCCTCCCAAAGCTGACTTTATATACATTGCTGCACTGGTTCCTGTGAGGATGAACCCGACACCCACAGGCTGCAGCGCTGCCAGGGCGCCTATAGCAGAGGTAAAAGCAGAAGGAATAGAGGGACCGATGTAGTCCTGGGACCTAACAGGCACCCAGCAGAACCCAGCAGGCACCCAGCAGAACACAGCAGGGACCTATCAGGCACCCAGCAGAGACCCAGCAGGCACCCAGCAGGCACCCAGCAGAACCCATCAGGGACCCAGCAGAACACAGCAGGGACCCAGCAGGGACCCAGCAGAGACCCAGCAGGGACCCAGCAGGGACCCAGCAGGGACCCAGCAGAACCCAGCAGAACCCAGCAGGGACCCAGCAGGGACCCAACAGAGACCCAACAGGCACCCAGCAGAACCCAGCAGAACCCAGCAGGGACCCAGCAGGGACCCAACAGAGACCCAACAGGCACCCAGCAGAACCCAGCAGGCACCCAGCAGAGACCCAGCAGGGATCTTGCAGGGAACTAGCAAGCACCACGCAGGATCCAGCAGAGACTGAGCAGGACTCAGCAGGCACCCAACAGAACAAATAGCAGGGACCGAGCAGGCACCCAACAGGGACCCAGCAGGCACCCAGCAGGCACCCAACAGGGACCCAGCAGGCACCCAGCAGGCACCGAGCAGGCACCCAGCAGGGACCCAACAGGCACCAAGCAGGCACCCAGCAGGGACCCAGCAGGGACCCAGCAGGCACCCAGCAGGCACTGAGCAGACACCCAGCAGGGACCCAACAGGCACCAAGCAGGCACCCAAAAGGGACCCAGCAGGCACCCAGCAGGCACCAAGCAGGCACCCAGCAGGCACCCAACGGGGACCCAGTGTCGTATAGTTCCTATTGTACCCATACAGGACCTGCGTGTTTGGATGACATAAACTGTGGGATTGGTGGCAGACTGGTTCCGTACACCCCCTCCAGTGGCGGTGCATCCATTGGGGGCGTTGGGGCGTTGCCCCACTAGCCTGGACGACCGCCGCTGACCACAATGCCAAGATAAATAAGTGTGACTGCGTATTTTATTTTAAATTAAAATTAGGAAAAGCCCAGCGCACTAAGGCGCCGGGAAAAGCCCAACAGGATCGGGCATCCATTAGGAAGTGGGCCGGCTGCGTGGGGGGCGGGGCTACGGCAGAGAGTGACAGCCAGGCAGTCAGGCAGCGCACAGGCAGAGGGGGTGACTGACGAGTCTCAGTCTGCGCATGTTAAATGCCGGAGAAGACGAGATTTTGACTCGCCCGCGCATGCGCACATTTGAGATCTCCCCCCCCCCCCCCCCCTCCACCTGGTGTGGACACATAGGCATGGACCCGGGCCCCGGGTCTGAAAATGGGCAGATAGCAGTCTGCTGTTAGCCAATGCTGGCGCAGTGGCGCTGCTAACGCCGCACCAGGATTGGCTACTCCAGCAGGATGGTGCCACGCGTGGGTGTTGGCTGCTCTGAGCCATTGTCTTTGGTGATTGGCCACACTGCGCGTGCTGGAATCATGCCAGCAGGACAACAACAACAGTAAGTGAAAGTGGAAGTGGTCTGATGACTCATACTAGTAGTAAGGGCGCGTGACTGTGTTATTGCTGCTTGTCGGACTCGTCGTGACCAGACGTCACTGCCTGCGGCCTGCCACTGGACTCAGACGGACCGCCTGCCTGCCTGCCTGGACGGGACCTCTAGTGTGTGAGACGTGAGACCGCATCCCCCCCACGCACCCCATGTAAGTTAACTTTTATGACCAGAGTCTCCACGTTCTGCGCGGTGTGAGTCACGGGCTGCGGGATTCTGTAGCCTACATTTGGATAAAGAGTCGGACACCCGTCACGATGACTTTGAATTGAAACCAATCGATTTTACCTGTGAAACAATGTTCAACTTCCCCAGCCCCAGGCTCAGCACATTCCCTCCGGCCTGTCCTGGCGAGAAGAGATGTGAGAGGTCGCGGGTCGTGTTATTATAGTGGCATCCGCACAATCATCCAAGCAGCCAAGGCTCTCTGGGCCCTACGTCCGTCTTCGATCGATCACAGTAAAAGTAAAGTAAAGTCCACATTTGTAAAGCGCACAATCACCCGTAAGGGTCTCTAGGCGCTGGGGGGCCGTCGGGAAGATTAAGCGAGCTATTGCCCAGAGTCACATGGTGCTGGGCTAACCTGCCGCCGGAGCCGGGGATCGAACCGTGGTCCCCAGATTCCAACGTCAGTCGCCCTGGCCGCGGCGCCACCAGTACCACTCACATTACGTATACCGGATTACTACTTCCACGGGGAGTGAGCGGTGCTGTCGCGTGCAGGCCCGGTGGCAGTTGTACACAGCACGTGCAGGTGCAGTGCAATCTGCCGTGGGAGGGGGGCACAGGAAGGCAGACAGGGGCTGAGAAAATATCCCATTGCCACTTACTCGGTAGTACTATTCCATCTGACTTGCAATCTAATTCAGCACACAATTTCTATGATAGTGCTGACACTGTGGTGGGGACCCTGGGCACGTAACCTGAGAATGCTGGGTGCTACTAACTGCCTTATTCGTACCGATATCCCTCATACATGCACTTTCCGAAGTCATCAACCCTGGGTACATAACGTGCCAAATTTCATCAATGGCAGATGTTTAGAGTGGGGGTGGGTAGCCAAGCCGGGTGGCCCATTAATTTGTTTTCTTACAATTATCATTGATTCATCATCCTATCAAAATGTATGAATCGGTCTGCAATCGCATGAGTGATTCACCTGGCGATCTGCCTCTGTCTCACTGCCACTCCACACCATGTTTCTTATGAGGCCTTGTTTAGACTCTGCCATTGTGTGTTACCAGAGAAATTTTGCACTAACCGTCTATCATGGCAATGTTGTACTGTAAAATGTCAAACTTCAATAAACAGATTGAAAAAAAATCACTAAGTCAGATGCAATAAATGAAGTGAGACTACACCGTGTAAAGGAAATATCACCCTGGTTTCGTTTGTGTGCGCGGCGCGCGCTAGAAGTGAGGCCCGTTATAGAGCTGGAATTAGCCCGAGGCTTCTGCTCGGCCGGCGGTGTGTCGTGTGTGCCTGCCTGCCAATGATCTGCCCACCTGCCAGCCTCTCCTGCTCGAAACCTCAGAGGAGCCCCCTCAGCCCCACCGTCTCCACGTAGAAAGGGTGCTCTTGAACCTTCACATAACTCACGTTGTCTTTACCAGTGAGTTGCCTCCTTAAAGGACAATGAATGTAATTTCTGGCTTTGCTTAATACCTCCTTAAATTCTGCCTCCATGAGTGAGCCTTTTTGATGTGTGGTGACTGGTGAGGAGAAACGGAAGGTTGAGGGAGGCGGTGGTGTAAATTCCAATCCCCCGCTGCACCATCATGGTGGAATCCGGCTCGGCATTTATTTATGCGATTTTATATAACTCGGACAGTGCGGACTTTACCCGAAGGTGTCAGAGCGCTTCACAATAGGAACAGTAGTGATACATGAGGAGAATATTACAAGTGAACAAATCACAAAAGCAAACGTTAAGTTACATGAGACAAAAGTGACAATAGTGAGCAAACAAAATACGAGAGGTAGCAATCAGTACATTACAGGAGGAAAAAGGTGATGTGTGCATGTTACAAAAGCGTACAAAGTACTGCAATAAATGGCAGACACTCCAGCACAAGAACAAACGTTACGTAGGCAATGGTGTACTGTGTAGTATTGTATTAATATCTATGTATATTATCATGTGGAAAGGAATGTTCCCGAACTAACACCAAGGACTCCAATCCTCCCAGGGCATTGGTTTGCAGAGACTATTTTCCGAGTGTTAGGTTGTGCTTTTATTTCCTTCACGTTCCCCTTATCGAACCCTTTACACATTATTTCCGTCTCTCTCCTGTTTCTCTCGCGTAGCAGGTTCAAGGAGTTTCCACTCTGTAACTTCCGTTGCTCTGGTCATTGTTTTGACCGCATGTTGCTGTTCCATTTCTAAAGGGGGGGGGGGTTCCTGAACACTAAGTTCACAGTCTGTCTGACTCACTACATCTGGGACATAAGCGCCCAGGCAGGGTATATCTTACTTAGAGAGTCTACGCTGCGGATATACTTGATGCATGATGTTATATTGTATTAATTTAAATTGCATGTGTAGAGCTCACCCTCCGTACTCTTATGCATCTTCGACCACTCATGGTTTGACATGGGTTTGTCCAGCACCTCCTCCCACTTTGTCTGCACCAAGGGCTCCCGTGGGGAGGAACAGTGGTGGAAAGAAAAAGCAGCATGCAGAATGACCATAATCTATATCCCAACCCTCCGCCGTCCTTGCACTCTCTTAAAGAGGTGGCCCTCTTGCAAGGGAAGCGGACGTGCTGAATTTAGATACAAAAAGTAAATATGTTGAATGGTGATAGTTTGTGACCTGTTTAGTTGGTTCTTTTGTTGTTTGCAGTTTAAATCAAAAAAGTTGTTTGTTTTGTGGTTTGCAGTTTAAATAAAAACAATCTGTGAGGTTCTCAGCATTGTATCTTGAAGTCTGTTATGAAGCTCTGTTGTTATACTGAATAACCAGCTACCTAGTATGTTATATGACAGCTCTTTAATAATGTAATACCTGCACTTTCACAATTGCTTTATTAACCTTCCTGCTTTCACAAATTTGCTTGGAAATGCTCCATTTTTCCACTATTTTTTCAAAATTTTCTTGGGGGAAAATCCCCCGAACCCTCCTTAGGAGCTTCGGGCTCACTCGCTACGCTCGCTCACTACGATGCAGTATGATTACTTTTTTATTTTTTTTGTAGAATTTTATATAGCGTGAACTAGACCCGAACCGAATCAGGTATCAGAGTGCTTTACATAGCACAAGTTACGTTTTTACACGAGGACACACACTTTCATTTTTAGGCACGGGGAGATTAAGTGATTTGCCCAGAATCACAGGAGGTTTTGGCGTCGTTACCGAGACTCGAACCCAGATCCCCAGGTCCGAGGTCGAGCGCCTTAGCCATTAGGCCAACTCCTCTCCCCTAATTATCAGTTTCCGCCTCACCACTTTCAAATGTCACCAGCCGCCACTGCCCCCTCCCCCGAGAAATGTTAGCCTGTTTGCATGTAAGCGAGCTCAGAGTGCCACTAGTGTTTCCTCTTATCGAGGAGAGATTGGTTTCTGCCAACCTCAGAACATGACACCCCTGATCCCTCAGGATCGTGGAAACAATGTACTACTTTTCGCGCAGTCACTCGTGCTCAGTTAGTTTATCTCAGAGATACACCACCAGCTGGAGCGCCTGCATGCTGGAGCCTTGGCGTCTCTGGTCAGTGCGTCGGCCTAGAAGTCTAGGTTCCCTCTGACGAATGCTAGCAAGAGGTGCGGTATTTATACAGAAAGTATCTAGGGCTCCTTTGTGCCTTGCATTAGCCATCGTTGGATTTGAGGTTCATGTATGGGATGTACCGTGTACGTAGATATGGAGAGGAGTAGCCCCAGCCTGGTTCTAAGAACCCTGATGAATATTCATTCATGCTGTCTGAGTCTATCGATGGAGTTATAGGACTCTATTATTTAGGAGAAACCCTCCTTCTGCACCCAGGACTAGAACTAGGTAAAGGTTCAATCCGTAAAAGGCGTGTCACAGTGCAGTGTAGGGGAGGTATTGTATGTGAAAAGGTATGATGTTACCCGGGCCTGGCACCCAGCAGGACTCAGCAGGGACCCAGCAGGGACTCAGCAGGGACTCAGCAGGGACTCAGCAGAGACTGAGCAGGGTCCCAGCAGGACCTACCAGAGACCAAGCAGGAACCAGCAGGCACCCAGTAGGGACCCAGAGGGCATAAAGCAGGGACCCAGCAGAGACTGAGCAGAACCCAGCAGGCACCCAGCAGAACAAACAGCAGGGGCCGAGCAGGACTAGAAGGCCCCAGCAGGGACCCAGCAGAGACCGAGCAGGCACCCAGCAGGGACTCAGCAGGGACTCAGCAGGGACTCAGCAGGGACTGAGCAGGGTCCCAGCAGGACCTACCAGAGACCAAGCAGGAACCAGCAGGCACCCAGTAGGGACCCAGAGGGCATAAAGCAGGGACCCAGCAGAGACTGAGCAGAACCCAGCAGGCACCCAGCAGAACAAACAGCAGGGGCCGAGCAGGACTAGAAGGCCCCAGCAGGGACCCAGCAGAGACCGAGCAGGCACCCAGCAGGGACTCAGTAGCGACTCAGCAGGGACCCATCAGGCACCCAGCAGGGACTCAGTAGCGACTCAGCAGGGACCCAACGGGCACCCAGGAGGGACCCAGCAGGCACCCAGCAGTGGCCCAGCAGGGATCTGACAGGCACCCAGCAGGGAGAGCGATTCTTTGCCACTTTCACCCTGCTCACTTTTTAGGTTTCGACTGCAAAAAGCTGCGCAAGCAGCTTTTGCGCAGGAGAAATCTTATGAGAACTGTAGTGTGGCTTTGGGTCGGCCCTCGTCATTCATTGGCTGGCTCCATAAATGGAGCCTAGCCATTGGACGAGGGGCCTGTCCGTCAATGCCGGACCAGATTCGGGGGCGTTCCCGAGATTCTTTGGCTTTTGCCGACGTCACGCGACGTCAGCCGAAAGCCGGGAACGCCCCCGAATCTGGTCCGGCATTGCCGGCACCTGATTTTCGAGTATTTTGTCCGCTGGCAGGTGCCCACCCTGCCAGGGACCTTGCCGCTGTTGTGGTACCCCGAGCGAGTGCCCACCTCGCTTAATATTTAGATTTAAGGCCGGTGCCCACCCGGCATTGCTCCGTGTATTCACCGCCGCGGCCCCGAGTGAGAGGAGGAAGCAGCGCCCGCCTTCAAGCCCGGGCCGCGCTGGGATTGGCCCAGCCGGTCGAGCCCCCTTCCGCGTCATCACAGGAGGAGGAGGAGGAGAGAGCCGGAAGGAGGAAGCAGCATCGACCGTCCCGAGGCTCCCGAGCACAGGAGGAGCCCCGGGGAAAGAGAACGTCCCTCCGCGGCCCCGGAGAGTCCCGAGGAGCGGGAGCTCTCCTCCAGCAGCCGCCGGACCCGGTGAGTGCCTGCAAGGGGAGAGGGGCGTCGGGACACATTGTCGGTGTCCGCCCCTCCCCCCGTAGTGCGATCTCGCACCCAGAGAGCAGAGAGCTCAAACCAGAGACCCGGGGCAGGGGGGGTTAGCCCATTCTGCCGCGGTTTGCACGCCCAGATCACTTTCTGCTGATCTGCAGCCCAGAGCCGTCCACTAGGGCTTGCAACAGCATGCAGTTTCCTTTCAGAGGAAGTATGCAGCATCGAGCCTCGCATTCTCTCGTGCAACCCCACCCGATCCCAGGCAGTTCCATACTTTACCCCTTAGCCGTGCTTCAGTGTCGTGTGCGCTGGACTTTGAGAGCCCCACTGATTTGCAAGATCTGATAAGGGAAACAGTGACGCATATTTCATTTGCATGCAGTAGCCAGCCGAGCACGCTGTCTGAATAATTAAACGCATTTAAGCATTTTCCTTATCTAGCGAGCTTTTGAAACGTACCTAAATGTTCGCACCGGAAATGCGCGCACCGTATGACTTTGATCACTTCTTATTGTACAAATAAACATGCCTGGCTTTAATTTCTTTCAAGCTTCGGCCCGGAAATATCTGTGCAGGTTTCCCACAACCTAGAGTGCCTGCATCATTGATATCAACATAGGACTCATCTGACTCAGCATGTCATCAGTGAGATCCCGCAATCCTCCACCCCTGGTGCACCCTTCACAGTGTACCTTCTCTTGCCCATCTCGCACTGTAAACTAAACTACATTCTCCATATTCAGATGTCCTGTATGTGCCATTCTTTAGTCGTCCCCACCTCGCCTAAAGTATACACATTGGTGGTGGCTCTCAACATTTTGAACAGGTGCAGCACCAAGTCTGGGATTGTACAACCCTTCTCAAGAGGTTCGCACTCTCGTGGACATCTAGGGCAGAGTTACACTATGGCGAGGCTGCTCAAAATAACAATGGCCGACCAGGTGATGGCTAATTCTCAGTCTGTGGCCCACCAAAAATTCACCAGAAACAGAGGCTGTGCCAGTGACAGCAGCAGGATTCTTCAGATGCGGACGTGAAATATCAGCTAACCAAGAATGTGGTCTGAACTCGCACATTCACCAACTCATCCACCTGCACATTCATCTTACTGATAAGGCACCCACTCTAGAGTTGTCTGCAGCCTACACCTTTAGTGTACTTATTATTCTGTGGGCGATGAAAGCTTGTACTAGGCTGCCCTGCTGGTTCTGTTCTGCGGTAAATGGAAGATTGCATGAATTGACTTCTGTGAGAGGGAACAGCTTGATTTACTAATGCCATACTTTCCCTTTTTTGTGAGAAAGTTAACATTGCGCTTCTGCTTCCTAATTTGCACCTGTCTTGTGATGGGAACACGTGCGCTGATGCTACTGTAGTTGTCTGTAACTTCCTTCTGAAGTTGGGAAGTTTTCATAGTTTCTTCCCTCAGTGTACCAGTTCTGTAAAGAGGGTTGTTCTGTATGTGTGAGAGACCCTTGTGATATTCCCTCTGTCACTGCCACCTGTCTTTCATTTATTATTTTAAAGGAAGATTGCTCTGCTGGGGTCTGTTATACATTTACTGTGTTGTGAAGGCATGTATGAAACTTTCCACTAAACAGAAGACCAAACTATTCACATCACCAATACTTGTTTTAATGCATGATGTAGGTGAGTTAGAGGGAATGCATAAGTTTCACGCATGAAACAAGTAATTTTTGTAATGGAATAGAAGACTGTAACATTTGAAAACATAGCTGACTAGTGGCTCTGTCATGTGTAACACCTCCAGCATGTTCTGGCATTTTAGGCAACAACACTTTGTATGCTGGGATTTTGAGCCTATGATGAAACGGTTAAAAGCATAACTACAAGCCCAGTGATGCAGAATGCTGTTAGTCAGATAAAATAAAAATAGACCATTGTATCTTATGTCATGATGCCAAAGCGCAGAGTTGTGAAAGGCAAAATACAATGTAGTTCCTAGCTTGGTCCCTTTTATTCTTCTAGCCAAAAGTAGGTTTACAGCCTAGTACGTGAGTAGGGAAAGGTAGCCAGTCAGAATCAAATGCCTGCATCTTACTGCTAATGGATTAACATTAGAACTCCCTTGAAAACCAAGGACATTGTTTTACCAGAACAATGCAAAAAGCAACGGTTAGACATAGCTGGAGACACAGAGGGAAACAAGCATTTACAATGCAACGGTTTCGCCTTTGGAAATGTTAAAGCTATTTGCAATGTAAATGACAATGCCATTTATTTATCTGTTTTCAAAACCAACACATAAATACAAATGTTGTCATTTACAATGCCAATAGCTCAAACTTTTCCAAAGGCGAAACCGTTGCATTGTAAATGCTTGTTCGTTTATTGCCGACTGGTTCGGGTGGTTTTACTCGCCTGGCATTGGTTTCTTAGTATTTATATTCGGTCATTTGGCTGACTATGGGTTATAAAACTCTCCAGTATTCCGTGTGTGCCACGTGCCAGTCTGTCTCCGTTGACCTGTCTCCTGGTGATGCTGGTGACCTTTCACCCCGTGGCCACTCAAGCTCGTGCCATCAGATGCCACGTGCCCCGGTGACAGCCTGTCTCCGTTGAAGCCCCAGGGGTGACCAGTGCCCTGCTGGTGACCTTTGACCCCGTGCTTCTCTGAAGGTCGTGCACTCATTGGCATCCCAGGGCCTCATATGCCCAGTGGACTGGTAAGGTACTTCCTCTTGTGATGTCATGTTCTGGTGATGCTCCGCCCCCTCATGGCTCAGTGACGCCTTTGCTCCAGTGACGCCCCTAGTGATGTCATGTTCTGGTGATGCTCCGCCCCCTCATCCCTCATGGCTCACTGACGCCTCTGCTCCAGTGACGCCCCTTGTGATGTCATGTGCTGGTGATGCTCCGCCCCCCATCCCTCATGGCTCAGTGACGCCTTTGCTCTAGTGACGCCCCTAGTGACGTCATGTGCTGGTGATGCTCCGCCCCCCCATCCCTCATGGCTCAGTGACGCTTTTGCTCCAGTGACGCCCCTTGTGATGTCATGTGCTGGTGATGCTCCGCCCCCTCATGGCTCAAAGACGCCTTTGCTTCAGTGACGCCCCTTGTGACGTCATGAGCTGGTGATGCTCCGCCCCCTCATCCCTCAAGGCCCAGTGACGCCTCTGCTCCAGTGACGCCCCTTGTGATGTCATGTGCTGGTGATGCTCCGCACCCATCCCTCATGGCTCAGTGACGCCTTTGCTCTAGTGACGCCCCTAGTGACGTCATGTGCTGATGATGCTCTGCTCCCCCATCCCTCATGGCTCAGTGACGCCTTTGCTCTAGTGCCCCCCTTTCCCTGTTGATACCAGTGCACCGACTGCCACCCAATGCCGGGTCACCTCAGGGCCCTGGCATTATGCAGCAAGAAGGGCGGCCACACTTCTGGCAGGGTTGGCTAAATTATGCGGCAAAAAGCCCCATGGTGTAATAATGCGCACATTCAGCTTAGGTGTGCCTAGTTATATTACCCATTACTACACATGTCTTTCTGGGCAAAGGTTTCAACTCCTTAGTAGCAATTTGACCAAATACAGAAATAAACAACAACAAGGCGCCAGTACCCTCAGTGAAGGGCCCCCCACTGCGCATCGACGCCCCCTGCAGCGCTTACGACGCCCCCTGCAGCAGTTTCTGTGACCTTTGATCCGTTCAAGATCGCAACACAGTTATTTCTTGAAATCTATAGATTGTGACGCAGATGTGGGATTATGTGGCAAAGGCCCCAACTCCATAATTAGGCGGAAGACACCACAAAACAGCTGAACCCAGTGGCCATGGCGTGGCCACGTTCCACGTGCCAAGGATGCTGTTGTTCAGTGATGCCCCCTCCCTTGGCACTGCCTCATGTCCTAGTAATACCCTGGCTCTGGTGATGACCCTTGACCTAGCCTCGCCCATGCCCCCTCAGTGCCAGCCCTCAGTTGCCCCCCAGCGCCCCTACTCACTGCGCCCGTTGTCCCGGATGAAGCTGCTGGCGCCCTAGGGCTACCCACGGCCTGGTGGCCCTGGCTCTGATGGTTCCCACTGTCTTAGCCTCACCCATGCCCGCGCAGTGCCTGCGCCCTGGAGGTACCCAAGGCCTGGTGGCCCTGGCGATGACCCTAATGCTAGCTTCACCCATGCCACCGGGGTACACGCGTCCTAGGAGTGCCCAGGGCCTGGTGGCCTTGGCGATGCTCCATGTCCCACGCCCTTGGCTACCTATGGCCTGGTGGCCCTGGCTCTAGTGATGCCCCCTCAGTGCCACCCCCGGTGCCAGCCCCTGTACTCACTGCGCCCGTTGTCGCGGATGAAGCTGCTGGCGCCCTGCGCGTCGGCCTCCTTCTGGTAGACCTGGTGGCCCTGGCTCTAGTGATGCCACCCCTGGTGCCAGCCCCCATGCCCCCCCGGTGCCAGGCCTGTACTCACTGCGCCCGTTGTCGCGGATGAAGCTGCTGGCGCCCTGCGCGTCCGCCTCCTCCTGGTAGATCTGGTGGCCCTGGCTCTGGTGGTGACCCTTGTCCTAGCCTCATCCATGCCATGCTCCCTCAGTGCCACCCCCGGTGCCAGCCCCCTCAGTGCCACCCCCGGTGCCAGCCCCTGTACTCACTGCGCCCGTTGTCCCGGATGAAGCTGCTGGCGCCCTGCGCGTCCGCCTCCTCCTGGTAGATCTGGTGGCCCTGGCTCTGGTGGTGACCCTTGTCCTAGCCTCATCCATGCCATGCTCCCTCAGTGCCACCCCCCGGTGGCAGCCCCCTCAGTGCCACCCCTGGTGCCAGCCCCCATGCCCCCCCGGTGCCAGGCCTGTACTCACTGCGCCCGTTGTCCCGGATGAAGCTGCTGGCGCCCTGCGCGTCCGCCTCCTCCTGGTAGATCTGGTGGCGCACCGTCAGGTTGTGCAGCTCCTCCAGCGCCAGGTAGACGCCCTCGATGATGAAGTAGTGCGGCCGGTCGTCGGTCTTGACGTCGTGGTAGAGCAGCGCGGCCCGGGAGCTCCAGTTGAAGTGCTCGTGCAGGTGGTAGGCGAACTCTCCCAGCTTGAGCGCCGTGGGCCCGGTGCGCACCGTGGTGTTGTAGTGCTCGTCCTGCAGCTTGAAGCCGAAGGCCAGCGCGCCGGCCGTCAGCAGCGGCAGCTTCCAGTGCGTGGCGAAGCGCGCCACCGAGGCGGCCGGGTACACGCAGCCCGGCCCCACCAGCACGTCCGGGTCGTTGTAGAGCTTCAGGTCCACGGCGTTCAGGGGGGCCACGTACTCCGAGCAGGCCCCGTGCAGCTCCGAGCTCAGGAAGCGCGTGTCCAGCGCGTACCCGGGCAGCAGCTGCGCGCCGCGGATGGCCTCGGTGGCCATGGCCAGCGCGGGCGCCACGCGCGGCCAGGCCCAGGCGTAGCGCAGGTTGCTCTCGGGCAGCACCACCGCCAGGGTGATGGTCTTGTTGTTCTCCGAGGGGGGCGCCACCTGTGCCCGGGTGCCAGGGGTGGCCGAGGCCAGGAGGAGCTGGCACAAGAGGAGGCCCGTGGCCGCCGAGCGCACCCAACACGCAGGCCAGCCGAGGGCTGGCGAGAGGCAGCACCCACGCCGGGGCAAGGGGACCCCCCGAGGAGGGACCCCCGAGGGGCACCCCTGAGCGCGCGCCATGCCGCCAATGCCCATCCTAGGGCACGCAAGGGCGCACGAGAAGAGTTGGAACAGCAAACTCCCAAGGATGGAAACAAAACAAAAGCACAAAAGAATATATCGGGATCCAAGAACCAAGCAACAGGGTTTCCACCAACTGCACCTCCCGGTGCTGGAGTCAGCTCCCTCCACAAGGGGGCGCCAAACCAGCGGGTTCAACACCCAGAGCCCCTCCCGCGGCTCCTGGGGGGTTCACTCTGTGCGCCCGGGGACTCTGCACGCGTTCCTTCCACGCGTCCCCACGCAGCCTGCACTCCAGGGGGCTGCTCTGTAATCCAAGGGCTTGTACCCCAGGGGGCTGCTCTGTAATCCAAGCGCCTGTACCCCAGGGGGCTGCTCTGTAATCCAAGGGTTTGTACCCTAGGGGGCTGCTCTGTAATCCAAAGGCCTGTAGCCCTGGGGCTGCTCTGTAATCCAAGGGCGCACCTGTGTCTGCACTCCGAGGGTCTCCTTTGTAATCCAGGGATGTTGTCTCTGTCCTCCCGGGGTCCTCTCTGCAGCTCTGGTGTCCGCGCTGTATTCCAGGGGGTTGCTCTGTACCCCCGGGGGCTCTCTGCGCTCTTGACTGGCTGCTTTTTACCGCAGGGTCTGTTCTCCAGAGGTCCTGGTTGTCCCGGTCTCCAAGGGTCCTCTCTACCGGTGTCTGCTCTGTATTCCAGGGGTCCCCCCTGAGAGGTCTGCGCTGTACTCCAGAGGCGCGCTCTGCCTTTGTGCGCCAGGGGTCCTCACTCAGAGGTCTGCGCTGTACTCCAGGGGGTGGACTCTGCGTCTGTGCTCCAGGGGTCTCCCTCAGAGGTCTGCGCTGTACTCCAAAGGGTCCTCTCTCGGAGGTCTGCGCTGTACTCCAGGGAGTTGGCTCTGCGTCTGTGCTCCAGGGGTCTCCCTCAGAGGTCTGCGCTGTACTCCAAAGGGTCCCCTCTCGAAGGTCTGCGCTGTGCTCCAAGAGTCCTCTCTCGGAGGTCTACGATATACTCAGGGGTGCGCTTTGCCACCGTGCTCCAAGAGTCCTCTCGCGGGTCTGCGCTGTACTCCAAAGTCCGCGCTGTATTCCAAATGGTCCCCTTTTGGAGGTCTGCGCTGTACTCAAGAGGTGCGCTTTGCCACCGTGCTCCAGGGCTCTCTCTCCCTGAGAGGTCTGCGCTGTACTCCAAGGGTCCACTCTCGGAGGTCCGCGCTGTACTCCAAGGGTCCCCTCTCGGAGGTCCGCGCTGTACTCCAAGGGTCCCCTCTCGGAGGTCTGTGCGTTACTCCAATGGGCGCGCTCTGCCTCTGCGCTCCAGGGGTCCTCTCTCGGAGGTCTGTGCGTTACTCTAAGGGGTGCGCTCTCGGAGGTCCGCGCTGTACTCCAAAGGTACGCTCAGCCTCTGTACTCCAAGGGGTCCCCTCTCGGAGGTCCGCGCTGTACTCCAAGGGGTCTCTCCACACTTGTGAAGTTGGCTCTGCCCCCAGGGCCCCCCGCTGCCACTCCGGGGGTCACTTTGTACTCCGAGGGTCCCGGATCCGGGTCTCCAGTGCCCTGGGGCGCAGCCTCCTGCAGCCACACGCACACACACAGACACGCACACACGCACTCTGGCACGCGCCGACCCCTCTGAATGGGCGCCCGCCTCTCGGTGAATGAGCCGTCCCAGAGGAAGCCAGCCGGGCACAGGAGCTGGAAAAGCTTTTAGTCCCCCTCCCCTCCCCCCCCCCGGCCAGCTCTTCCCTCTCTCCAGCCTCCTCACTCACCACCTCCAGAAGCTGGACCCGGAGCGCGGGGGCACAGCGCCCCCTGCAGGCCGCGGGTGGCAGCGCCGCACGGGCCTTTCATTCATAAAGTGTCGGAGGCGGCAGCCTGGGGACCGGGGAAGTCTGGACTGGGCCTCTGTGCTGAGGGGGCGCAGGGGGCTGGCAGGGAGGGGCAGACCTCAGTGGAAGGGTCAGACGAGAGAGGGCATCCACGCCGTCATCCCATCCTGCGATTCTATGCAGCATAAGAACTTATTTGAGTGGATTTATTACTTAAAAAACAAATTGAAATAGGTTATTCGGTCTAAAAAATGAAAGCCTCACAGCAGCGCCCCTGAAATACTTCCAAACATTTTTCTTGGGCAGAGACACAACAGGAATTTATTAATCTGGATTTGGAAGCATTGCCTGTAAAAAGTGCAAATAGAATCTCAACTATATGCAGAACTCTAACAAGCATTTGCAATGCAATAGGTCTCGCATTTGCGAGAGTTTAAGCCATTGGGATTGTAAATGAAAATGCCTTTTATTATCTCTTTTGATAATTAACACACAAATAAAAGGCATCGTCATTTACAATGGCAGTAGCTCAAACTCTTGTAAATGCGAGACCTATTTCACTTCTAAGAAGCGTCCACCATTGTCCCGGCTGCTTGGAAAGAGAAAGCAAGCATGGCACGCTGCATGTTGCAGGAAAAGCACGCCGTGCCTGCGGTAGGAGAAACGCAGTAAAGAAAATACAGGCGCATGCATCAAAGGAAAAAACGGTCGCAAACGGGCTCTGCCCCAGTGCAACCGGTATTTTTGCATTTGGCATGCATCATCCCAAATGCAAAAATTGCAATTTAAGGAATCTCTAAATTGAGATTCCTTAAATGCAATGCATTAAAGTAAAATAATTAGCGATTTTGCTAATAGGAGTAGCAAATTACCATGAAGTTGAATTTAGGGCACGTGTTAGGGCATGTGTGTGTGCAACATATTTGCACAGATCAATTTCAGGGGTGCAACAGGGTTTCATTTTGAGACTCTTGCACTCTTGAAATTGCATGAGCAATTTGCGAGTACCTTCTAGTAGTGGCACATTGCTCATGCAATCTCCAATTCATTCCTATGGGCCTGTGGGCCCATAGGAATGAATGGGACAGCATTCCTTAATTGCGACTAGCAATTTGCAAGTTGCAATTAAGGAATGTGTAGGAATCACTATTTTTATAGCGATTCCTACATGCATAGGCTTTTGCGATTCCTTATTTTATCGCAATTAAGGACTCGCAAAAGCCTACGTTGATGCATGTGCCAGTTTGTGTGTGCAGACTAAATAAGACATACCGTGTAACAACCGAAGTAAAAGGGCCAGTCCTCATGGGAGGTTCTAAATAGAGGCAAGGCTGTAGTAAGGCGAGACTAACAAGCCTATTAACGAATCACATGGCAGCATTTACAAAGGACAATGACACAAGCCACTGAAAAATATGAGCAGGGAAGTGGGCGGAGCTTCAAGTCCATACAGCATTCCTCGCAGCGCATGCACTGCCCAGGCGCGACCCAAAAACAACACCATCCTCTGAACAGAGGTGAAAAATCAGCAACAGAAAAAGTACAGTAAGGCCTAGAAGTGGAAGGACAGAGTCCTAAAGACCTCCTACAGATTTCCCCCCAAGAAGCCTGCACGGAGGAAAGACACAGCTTCTCTTTTAAGGAAAAATATAGGATAAAGCAAAGTTGGCACTCGTTTCAATCACATCATCGTTGCACAAGCAGGCTCCCATAAAACATAAATATAGCGCTGCCCTGTATGTGTCACAGCGCTAGCTAGCAAAACTCCTAATCTGTGCTAATATGATCTGGTGGGAGGAGGGGCACGTACTCCCAGCCCCTCAACGCTTCATTAGCGAGGTCTACTCCGAGAGGCGCTATAGAGCACCATTCCGGGTCCGTACACAGCGCCTAGATTGAACTATGATTAGGGCCGGAATGGCCGAAGTGGGCAGCGGGCAATCCCCTGGTGCACCGTGTGGGTGGGGGGCCGGTTTGGGGCCCCTGGGGGCCGTTTTTGTTACAGGGCCGGTTTTACAGCATAACAAAATCGGCCGAAAACCGGCCTTGGCAAAGACCTTGGCAGCACCTGCAACCCCCAGGAGGGGGGGGGGGTTCAGCCAAACACTTTTTTTTGGTTTTGGTTCCCAGTCTGGTCTTGACTACGAGCGGGACTACACTTGTACTCGGACAGGGAAGAGATACGTTTTGGACGGATATAAGGGTTTAAGCCACGAGGGAAGCATAAGGAGCCATCCCTGGAGAGAAGCTGGCACATAGCGCCTCTAGACCCGGCTCGACTGGATCAATACTGAGATGTGTCCAAAACAAGAGTGTGTAATTGAAGGTCGAACTGTCTTCAGTGTTAATGCAAAGGGATTCTGTAGAGAGATGTGTACAGGAAATAAAAAGTATGTTATCAGCAGCTTGGTGCACCGCAGAATAAATAGAAACCAAGCTTAGGGTATCTGCAATTAATGCCGCAGGATAAACAGCAGCAGAAGCACGGGATATCTGCAGTTAATGCCGCAGGATAAACAGCAGCAGAAGCACGGATATCTGCAGTTAATGCCGCAGGATAAACAGCAGCAGAAGCATAGGATATCTGCAGTTATTGCCGCAGGATAAACAGCAGCAGAATCATGGGATATCTGCAGGTATTGCCACAGGATAAACAGCAGCAGAAGCCTGGAATATCTGCAGTTGATGCCGCAGGACAAACAGCAGCAGAAGCACGGATATCTGCAGTTAATGCCGCAGGATAAACAGCAGCAGAAGCATAGGATATCTGCAGTTATTGCCGCAGGATAAACAGCAGCAGAAGCATAGGATATCAGCAGTTAATGCCGCAGGATAAACAGCAGCAGAAGCATGAGATATCTGCACTGTATGCCGCAGGATAAACAGCAGCAGAAGCATGGGATATCTGCAGTTAATGCCGCAGGATAAACAGCAGCAGAAGCATGGGATATCTGCAGTTAATGCCGCAGGATAAACAGCAGCAGAAGCATGGGATATCTGCAGTTAATGCTGCAGTATAAACAGCAGCAGAAGCATGGGATATCTGCAGTGTATGCCGCAGGATAAACAGCAGCAGAAGCATGGGATATCTGCAGTTAATGCCGCAGGATAAACAGCAGCAGAAGCATGGGATATCTGCAGTTAATGCCGCAGGATAAACAACAGCAGAAGCCTGGGATATCTGCAGTTAATTCTGCAGAATAAACAGCAGCAGAAGCATGGGATATCTGCAGTGTATGCCGCAGGATAAACAGCAGCAGAAGAATGGGATATCTGCAGTTAATGCCACAGGATAAACAGCAGCAGAGGCCTGGGATATCTGCAGTTAATGCCGCAGGATAAACAGCAGCAGAAGCATGGGATATCTACAGTTAATGTTGCAGGATAAACAGCAGCAGAAGCATGGGATATCTGCAGTTAATGCTGCAGAATAAACAGCGGCAGAAGCCTTGGATATCTACAGTTAATGCCACAGGATAACCAGCAGCAGAAGCATGGGATATCTGCAGTTAATGCTGCAGGATAAACAGCAGCAGAAGCCTGGGATATCTGCAGTTAATGCCGCAGGATAAACAGCAGCAGAAGCCTTGGATATCTACAGTTAATGCCACAGGATAACCAGCAGCAGAAGCATGGGATATCTGCAGTTAATGCTGCAGAATAAACAGCAGCAGAAGCACGGGATATCTGCAGTTAATGCCGCAGGATAAACAGCAGCAGAAGCATGGGATATCTGCAGTTAATGCTGCAGAATAAACAGCAGCATAAGTATGGGATATCTGCAGTTAATGTAGCAGGATAAACAGCAGCAGAAGCATGGGATATCTGCAGTTAATGTAGCAGGATAAACAGCAGCAGAAGCACGGATATCTGCAGTGTATGCCGCAGGATAAACAGCAGCAGAAGCACGGATATCTGCAGTTAATGCCGCAGGATAAACAGCAGCAGAAGCATGGGATATCTGCAGTTAATGCCGCAGGATAAACAGCAGCAGAAGCATGGGATATCTGCAGTTAATGCCGCAGGATAAACAGCAGCAGAAGCATGGGATATCTGCAGTTAATGCCGCAGGATAAACAGCAGCAGAAGCCTGGGATATCTGCAGTTAATTCTGCAGAATAAACAGCAGCAGAAGCATGGGATATCTGCAGTGTATGCCGCAGGATAAACAGCAGCAGAAGAATGGGATATCTGCAGTTAATGCCGCAGGATAAACAGCAGCAGAGGCCTGGGATATCTGCAGTTAATGCCGCAGGATAAACAGCTGCAGAAGCATGGGATATCTACAGTTAATGTTGCAGGATAAACAGCAGCAGAAGCATGGGATATCTGCAGTTAATGCTGCAGAATAAACAGCAGCAGAAGTATGGGATATCTGCAGTTAATGTAGCAGGATAAACAGCAGCAGAAGCATGGGATATCTGCAGTTAATGTAGCAGGATAAACAGCAGCAGAAGCCTGGGATATCTGCAGTTAATGCCGCAGAATAAACAGCAGCAGAAGCACGGGATATCTGCAGGTAATGCCCCAGGATAAAAAGCAGCAGAAGCGGGGATATCTGCAGTCAATGCTGCAGGATAAACAGCAGCAGAAGCATGGGATATCTGCAGTTAATGCCGCAGGGTAAATAGCAGCAGAAGCATAGGATATCTGCAGTTGATGCTGCAGGATAAACAGCAGCAGAAGCCTGGGATATCTGCAGTTAATGCTGTAGGATAAACAGCAGCAGAAGCATGGGATATCTGCAGTTAATGCAGCAGGATAAACAGCAGCAGAAGCACGGGATATCTGCAGTTAATGCTGCAGGATAAACAGTAGCAGAAGCATGGGATATCTGCAGTTAATGCCGCAGGATAAAAAGCAGCACAAGCAGAGGATATCTGCAGTTAATGCCGCAGGATAAACAGCAGCAGAAGCCTGGGATATCTGCAGTTAATGCCGCAGGGTAAACAGCAGCAGAAGCATGGGATATCTGCAGTCAATGCCACAGGATAAAGAGCAGCAGAAGCCTGGGATATCTGCAGCTAATGCCACAATATAATCAGCAACAGAAGCATGGGAGATCTGTAGTTAATGCCACAGGATAAAAAGCAGCATAAACCTGGGATATCTGCAGTTAATGCCGCAGGATAAACAGCAGCAGAAGCATGGGATATCTGCAGTTAATGCCGCAGGATAAACAGCAGCAGAAGCATGGGATATCTGCAGTTAATCCTTCTGGATAAACAGCAGCATAAGCACGGGATATCTGCAGTTAATGCTGCAGGATAAACAGCAGCAGAAGCATGGGATATCTGCAGTTAATGCCGCAGGATAAACAGCAGCAGAAGCATGGGATATCTGCAGTTAATCCTTCTGGATAAACAGCAGCAGAAGCACGGATATCTGCAGTTAATGCCGCAGGATAAACAGCAGCAGAAGCATAGGATATCTGCAGTTATTGCCGCAGGATAAACAGCAGCAGAATCATGGGATATCTGCAGGTATTGCCACAGGATAAACAGCAGCAGAAGCCTGGAATATCTGCAGTTGATGCCGCAGGATAAACAGCAGCAGAAGCACGGATATCTGCAGTTAATGCCGCAGGATAAACAGCAGCAGAAGCATAGGATATCTGCAGTTATTGCCGCAGGATAAACAGCAGCAGAAGCATAGGATATCAGCAGTTAATGCCGCAGGATAAACAGCAGCAGAAGCATGGGATATCTGCAGTGTATGCCACAGGATAAACAGCAGCAGAAGCATGGGATATCTGCAGTTAATGCCGCAGGATAAACAGCAGCAGAAGCATGGGATATCTGCAGTTAATGCCGCAGGATAAACAGCAGCAGAAGCATGGGATATCTGCAGTTAATGCTGCAGTATAAACAGCAGCAGAAGCATGGGATATCTGCAGTGTATGCCGCAGGATAAACAGCAGCAGAAGCATGGGATATCTGCAGTTAATGCCGCAGGATAAACAGCAGCAGAAGCATGGGATATCTGCAGTTAATGCCGCAGGATAAACAGCAGCAGAAGCATGGGATATCTGCAGTTAATGCCGCAGGATAAACAACAGCAGAAGCCTGGGATATCTGCAGTTAATTCTGCAGAATAAACAGCAGCAGAAGCATGGGATATCTGCAGTGTATGCCGCAGGATAAACAGCAGCAGAAGCATGGGATATCTGCAGTTAATGCCGCAGGATAAACAGCAGCAGAGGCCTGGGATATCTGCAGTTAATGCCGCAGGATAAACAGCAGCAGAAGCATGGGATATCTACAGTTAATGTTGCAGGATAAACAGCAGCAGAAGCATGGGATATCTGCAGTTAATGCTGCAGAATAAACAGCGGCAGAAGCCTGGGATATCTGCAGTTAATGCCGCAGGATAAACAGCAGCAGAAGCACAGGATATCTGCAGTTAATGCTGCAGGATAAACAGCAGCAGAAGCCTGGGATATCTGCAGTTAATGCCGCAGGATAAACAGCAGCAGAAGCCTTGGATATCTACAGTTAATGCCACAGGATAACCAGCAGCAGAAGCATGGGATATCTGCAGTTAATGCTGCAGAATAAACAGCAGCAGAAGCACGCGATATCTGCAGTTAATGCCGCAGGATAAACAGCAGCAGAAGCATGGGATATCTGCAGTTAATGCTGCAGAATAAACAGCAGCATAAGTATGGGATATCTGCAGTTAATGTAGCAGGATAAACAGCAGCAGAAGCATGGGATATCTGCAGTTAATGTAGCAGGATAAACAGCAGCAGAAGCACGGATATCTGCAGTGTATGCCGCAGGATAAACAGCAGCAGAAGCACGGATATCTGCAGTTAATGCCGCAGGATAAACAGCAGCAGAAGCATGGGATATCTGCAGTTAATGCCGCAGGATAAACAGCAGCAGAAGCATGGGATATCTGCAGTTAATGCCGCAGGATAAACAGCAGCAGAAGCATGGGATATCTGCAGTTAATGCCGCAGGATAAACAGCAGCAGAAGCCTGGGATATCTGCAGTTAATTCTGCAGAATAAACAGCAGCAGAAGCATGGGATATCTGCAGTGTATGCCGCAGGATAAACAGCAGCAGAAGAATGGGATATCTGCAGTTAATGCCGCAGGATAAACAGCAGCAGAGGCCTGGGATATCTGCAGTTAATGCCGCAGGATAAACAGCAGCAGAAGCATGGGATATCTACAGTTAATGTTGCAGGATAAACAGCAGCAGAAGCATGGGATATCTGCAGTTAATGCTGCAGAATAAACAGCAGCAGAAGTATGGGATATCTGCAGTTAATGTAGCAGGATAAACAGCAGCAGAAGCATGGGATATCTGCAGTTAATGTAGCAGGATAAACAGCAGCAGAAGCCTGGGATATCTGCAGTTAATGCCGCAGAATAAACAGCAGCAGAAGCACGGGATATCTGCAGGTAATGCCCCAGGATAAACAGCAGCAGAAGCGGGGATATCTGCAGTCAATGCTGCAGGATAAACAGCAGCAGAAGCATGGGATATCTGCAGTTAATGCCGCAGGGTAAACAGCAGCAGAAGCATAGGATATCTGCAGTTGATGCTGCAGGATAAACAGCAGCAGAAGCCTGGGATATCTGCAGTTAATGCTGTAGGATAAACAGCAGCAGAAGCATGGGATATCTGCAGTTAATGCTGCACGATAAACAGCAGCAGAAGCATGGGATATCTGCAGTAAATGCCACAGGATAAAAAGCAGCAGAAGCATGGGATATCTGCAGTTAATGCCGCAGGGTAAACAGCAGCAGAAGCATGGGATATCTTCAGTCAATGCCACAGGATAAAAAGCAGCAGAAGCATGGGATATCTGCAGTTAATGCTGCAGGATAAACAGCAGCAGAAGCATGGGATATCTGCAGTTAATGCTGCAGGATAAACAGCCGCAGAAGCCTGGGATATCTGCAGTTAATGCCGCAGGATAAACAGCAGCAGAAGCACGGGATATCTGCAGTTAATGCTGCAGGATAAACAGCAGCAGAAGCCTGGGATATCTGCAGTTAATGCCGCAGGATAAACAGCAGCAGAAGCCTGGGATATCTGCAGTTAATGCCACAGGATAACCAGCAGCAGAAGCAGAGGATATCTGCAGTTAATGCTGCAGGATAAACAGCAGCAGAAGACTGGGATATCTGCAGTCAATGCCACAGGATAAACAGCAGCAGAAGCCTGGGATATCTGCAGTTAATGCCGCAGGGTAAACAGCAGCAGAAGCATGGGATATTTGCAGTGTATGCCGCAGGAGTAGCAGCAGCAGAAGCATGGGATATCTGCAGTTAATGCCACAGGATAATCAGCAGCAGAAGCATGGGATATCTGCAGTTAATGCCACAGAATAAACAGCAGCAGAAGCATGGGATATCTGCAGTTAATGCTGCAGGATAAACAGCAGCAGAAGCCTGGGATATCTGCAGTTAATGCCGCAGGATAAACAGCAGCAGAAGCACGGGATATCTGCAGTTAATGCTGCAGAATAAACAGCAGCAGAAGCCTGGGATATCTGCAGTTAATGCCGCAGGATAAACAGCAGCAGAAGCCTGGGATATCTGCAGTTAATACCACAGGATAACCAGAAGCAGAAGCAGAGGATATCTGCAGTTAATGCTGCAGGATAAACAGCAGCAGAAGCCTGGGATATCTGCAGCCAATGCCACAGGATAAACAGCAGCAGAATCCTGGGATATCTGCAGTTAATGCCGCAGGGTAAACAGCAGCAGAAGCATGGGATATCTGCAGTCAATGCCACAGGATAAAAAGCAGAAGAAGCATGGGATATCTGCAGTTAATGCTGCAGGATAAACAGCAGCAGAAGCATAGGATATCTGCAGTTAATGCTGCAGGATTAACAGCAGCAGAAGCCTGGAATATCTGCAGTCAATGCCACAGGATAAACAGCAGCAGAAGCCTGGAATATCTGCAGTCAATGCCGCAGGATAAACAGCAGCAGAAGCATGGGATATCTGCAGTTAATGTCGCAGGATAAACAGCAGCAGAAGCATGGGATATCTGCAGTTATTGCCGCAGGATAAACAGCAGCAGATGCCTTGGATATCTGAAGTTAATGCCACAGGATAACCAGCAGCAGAAGCAGAGGATATCTGCAGTTAATGCTGCAGGATAAACAGCAGCAGAAGCCTGGGATATCTGCAGCCAATGCCACAGGATAAACAGCAGCAGAAGCCTGGGATATCTGCAATTAATGTCGCAGGATAAACAGCAGCAGAGGCATGGGATATCTGCAGTTAATGCCGCAGGATAGGCAGCAGCAGAAGCATGGGATATCTGCAGTCAATGCCACAGGATAAACAGCAGCAGAAGCACAGGGTATCTGCAGTTAATGCCGCAGGATAAACAGCAGCAGAAGCACAGGGTATCTGCAGTTAATGCCGCAGGATAAACAGCAGCAGAAGCATGGGATATCTGCAGTGAATGCCGCAGGATAAACAGCAGCAGAAGCATGGGATATCTGCAGTCAATGCCGCAGAACAAACAGCAGCAGAAGCCTGGGATATCCCCAGTTAATGCCGCAGGATAAACAGCAGCAGAAGCACGGGATATCTGCAGTTAATGTCGCAGGATAAACAGCAGCAGAAGTATGGGATATCTGCAGTCAATGCCACAGAATAAACAGCAGCAGAAGCATTGGATATCTGCAGTTAATGTCGCAGGATAAACAGCAGCAGAAGCATGGGATATATGCAGTTAATGCTGCAGGATAAACAGCAGCAGAAGCATGGGATATCTGCAGTTAATGCCGCAGGATAAACAGCAGCAGAAGCATGGGATATCTGCAGTTAATGCCGCAGGATAAACAGCAGCAGAAGCATGGGATATCTGCAGTTAATGCCACAGGATAAACAACAGTAGAAGCCTTGGATATCTACAGTTAATGCCACAGGATAACCAGCAGCAGAAGCATGGGATATCTGCAGTTAATGCTGCAGAATAAACAGCAGCAGAAGCACGGGATATCTGCAGTTAATGCCGCAGGATAAACAGCAGCAGAAGCATGGGATATCTGCAGTTAATGCTGCAGAATAAACAGCAGCATAAGTATGGGATATCTGCAGTTAATGTAGCAGGATAAACAGCAGCAGAAGCATGGGATATCTGCAGTTAATGTAGCAGGATAAACAGCAGCAGAAGCACGGATATCTGCAGTGTATGCCGCAGGATAAACAGCAGCAGAAGCACGGATATCTGCAGTTAATGCCGCAGGATAAACAGCAGCAGAAGCATGGGATATCTGCAGTTAATTCTGCAGAATAAACAGCAGCAGAAGCATGGGATATCTGCAGTGTATGCCGCAGGATAAACAGCCACAGAGGAATGGGATATCTGCAGTTAATGCCGCAGGATAAACAGCAGCAGAGGCCTGGGATATCTGCAGTTAATGCCGCAGGATGAACAGCTGCAGAAGCATGGGATATCTACAGTTAATGTTGCAGGATAAACAGCAGCAGAAGCATGGGATATCTGCAGTTAATGCTGCAGAATAAACAGCAGCAGAAGTATGGGATATCTGCAGTTAATGTAGCAGGATAAACAGCAGCAGAAGCATGGGATATCTGCAGTTAATGTAGCAGGATAAACAGCAGCAGAAGCCTGGGATATCTGCAGTTAATGCCGCAGAATAAACAGCAGCAGAAGCCTGGGATATCTGCAGTTAATGCCCCAGGATAAACAGCAGCAGAAGCGGGGATATCTGCAGTCAATGCTGCAGGATAAACAGCAGCAGAAGCATGGGATATCTGCAGTTAATGCCGCAGGGTAAACAGCCCTTAACTCGGCATCTATAAGTAGGCGACGGCAGGGGGCGTGGCCTAAAAAAGGGGCGTGGCCTCGGCTCGTGGCGCGAGGAGTGTTGTCAATCAGAGTGCAGGGTCAGCGCTGGCTCCGCTGCCTCTAGTATCCAATTTCCCAACAAGTAAGTTTTTAAATCAACAATACACAGGTTAAATTGTGACAGTTTTAAGAATATTTAAAAGTGAATCGCTCCCGGCTTCCGCCTCAGGAGTGTGTCTCAAGCTTCTCACATCCCACCCCATCCACCATCATTCCACCCCAGCCCATGCATCCCACCCCATCCACCATCATTCTACCCCAGCCCATGCATCCCACCACATCCCACCCCATCCACCAACATTCCACCCTAGCCCATGCATCCCACCACATCCCACCCCATCCACCAACATTCCACCCTAGCCCATGCATCCCACCACATCCCACCCCATCCACCAACATTCCACCCCAGCCCATGCATCCCACCACCTCCCACCCCATCCACCAACATTCTGCCCCAGCCCATGCATCCACATGATCACATGATCATAAAAGATGTACATAATACCACATTAGTTAAAATCCCATGGCATAAGTAAATCATTGCTGTTAGATACATGGGAAATTTAAAAAAGAGAATGCTAATAAGGGGGTGACAGGGAATCAAAAGGATAAAAGTTTTCAAGAGTCTCCAGCCATCTTTATCAATCGAGTTCGGATGTGCCACATTGCAGTTAAAAATGTTGCCAAAGCAAAGACAATTGGCGGCGATAAGTCTGTCTTTAAAACTCTATATGCAGGTAAAAATGTTCTAAAACCCAAGTTTTTTAGGAGGAGGACGAGCCAAAATTTCCTGCTTTTCTGGTAGGCTTGGCAAAAGAAAATCACGTGCACCTCGTTCTCCTTTATATGTTCACATGCCGGGCACATCTCAGTGGGAGACCGACAGGACCATGCTTTGGTAAAAGACAATAACGGAAGGGTCCCATACCTCCATTGCAGGAATAATTTTCTTGTTAGGACAGGAGTCATGCTGAGGAAAATTGAATTTTGCCTTGTTATGTGTGCCTACGTGTTCCCCATCCTATGTTATATGTGCATGATCGATATGCATATATCCCCTTATGATCGATTAAAGACGCAATCATAGTTGTGTCCAACTCTAGTATGCCAGTATCCAGTTCTCGTGAAAGCAACGAGTATTAGGCCTATGTTGCCACGTTTTACAGTGTGCACGTTAATTCATTGAATTGTCCCCGTTTCTAGGCCTCAAAGGGCCCGGACACCAGATTCAAGCTCTAGTCTCCTGAACTCACTCCGAGGAGCGATGCAGCCCCCACCTGCATCCCTGACCCTTCACTTACTTCCTGCCAAGCAGCGCGGTGCCCGGCCTGGCTCTGCCTGCCTGTCTGCCAAGAATATGTTATGCTTCTAGTTATCAGTCCAGCTTTCCTTCTTCACATTCCTAAGCTACTGAACCGCATAAACAGTTTCAGCTATAGTCTAGTCTTTCTGTCTACATGCAAGAGTTACTGTATTAATATTCATAGAAGATTCATAGCACACGCAATACATGTAGAATATATGCATGCACCAGCCTTAGTGTCAAGTAGCCTTTGCCCTGATAACTTTTAGATTCTATCAACATGTACTCCAAACACCAGATACCAGATATGCTATAGGTACATGTCGTCCTGACACCGCAGACTTTAGTCTCCTCTTCTAGTGCAGAAGTCATAGCCCCCAGTTCTCCCCGGTAACACGTCACTGCCCGTTTGCGCGCACCACTAGGTTAAAGGTCCCAGCTGCTCAGGTAGCCCCCTCCATGTTTCCGCCCATTCATGACACTTCTGTGACGTTCTCATCACATGTCTACGTGCACGCCCTGTGCACGCCTTCTTTTCACGCCCATGTCTTCTTATCTTACGCTTGTCACTAGTTACGCCTACTGTATGTATTGTAATTGAAATGTCTTACTATATATATGTATCTTGAACTGTTGATGAGGAGCTGCAGCTGCCTCTCCATTTTATTTCAGGCTGTCCCGATCCTGTCCCCTCCCTTTCGCCTGAATAAAGCCCGTTCGACTCGGATACATCGGATCCTGCCTCTTATTTATTGAGCTATCTGTTATTATTAATTGTATTCAAAAATAGTACCGGTAATTAATTATTTATTTACCACATAATGGCGCCCGAATAGGAACGAGCCCCTTCCCCACGCGCTGGAGATGTAACGCAGGCCCCCTGACCCTCTGCAGCCGTGACGGAACATACCGTGCACGTGCAGATATTTCTGCTTCAAGTCTCCCTCAGGCCCACGGAGGAGACGGAGACTGCGGTCCGGCATCCAGACGAAGCGGTGTGGAATGCGGTTCGTCCCGACCAGAGCCCAAGCCGAGAGAACAAGGTCCGAAGTATCCGGAGGCCCACCTGTTTCTGAAGTCCGAAGTTTGTAGTCTGACGTCGTAGCAGTCCAGTCCAGTCCGAGGCCTTCCAGTTTCTGCTTCCCGGTGAGTACCGTTGCGGGGGAAGTATCTAGACAGGATCATTAGTTTGTTCCTGGTCCGATGGGTTTGGGTACGCAGATCCAGTCCGAAGTATTCACCTAGGTGGATACGGTATGACTTGTCTCTTTATGGGACCTGTATGTTCTGTACTGTTTTAGCAGTGCATCCAGTAATTCTAGTAAGTCTGTTCTCGAGAAATCCAAGTGTTGTGTTTTCAGTGTATCAGGTAGTATTCTGTCCAAAACTGTTATTTACGTATTTCTATGTCGTGGTATGAGTGATTTGTTTGCCATTTCATTACTGTGATTATTGTGTATTGTGTTCGCAAGTAGATTTCTGAAAATGCCTCTGTTCTCGAAATTACGTCAGATAAAAACCAGAAAAGGGTTACTCGAAGAAGCAGTTCCTGTCCCCCCTAGGGACAGTCCTGGACATTTTATGTATCACAAGCATGGCTTAGATGCCATATTATATCTAGACTTATGGGCGGACTATACTAAAGATCTCGAAGAGAAATATAGATGGCCAGTATCAGGTACATGGGATGCCGAGTGCATCATGCGAGTAGAAGAAGCATTATGGAAAAAGAAAGCCAGACAGTCCCAGAAAGATGCCATCGAGTTATGGCGCAAAGAATCTCATAAAAGAACCGAAAAAGAATTCAGAAAAACAGAATTAAGTAGGGAATCCTCAGAAAGAGCCCAAGAAAGGGAATTAATCGAAGAAGGTGAACGAGTTAGAGCAGAACAGTCAGACAAACAGAGAAATGCCCTTATTAAAGGTATGTATCCTCTTCTTGCCGAGGGCTTGCCAAAAGCAACCCCGGAAGCACCCTGTAATTTACCGCCACCATTGGTCCCGATTAAGCTACGTCATAAACCGACCGCAGCTGAAATTTTTCTTTCGTCCTACTTGGACGACACAGTCCCAGAATATGCAAACCCTATTCCGCCTGCTCACCCACAGCTTCCTGTTAATAATGTAATTCCCGTTCCTCCAGTCGCTGGTCCCGGGGGCCAGGTTAATGTGCCAGCACCCCCGGACCAGCCCACAGTAAATGTACCCACTTTGCCAGTTACCTTACCAGCACGTACAGTATACACCGACGATTCTAGTTTAGGAGCAGCGGGGGGAAGTGCTCCCAGCACCCCGCCCCAAGCAAGACGACTGACGCTGCATGACGTAGCGTTACAGCGTACGCCAAAAGTGGCTACATACACAGATCTCAAGCGACTTCTTACTGACTGTATATATGATCCAGTCCCAGGCGAAGATCACATGATCTTATATTCAGTACGTTTAAGACGGGTTGCCAGCTTTTTGATCACCCTGCCCGACATGAAGGAACATCTAAACAGAATATATCGTTTTATCCGTACAGGAGAGAATCCAGGAAGTATTCACGAAGCTATGTCACAGAGGAAAGCCGAGGTTCAACTTATGATTTTAAAGTTCTTGATTAATTGTTTAATAAGAGAGCAAGATTATCCAGATAAAGATCAAGACGAGATGAAAGCCCTGACCAGGTGGAGTGACAATATAGCCGAGGGAAAACACAAGACACAAGGTAGTGTAGAGAGTATGTATAAGAAAATTCGTAAGGAAATAATACGTATACACCAGAAGGAGGAAGAAAAACGAGCAACCGAGAAAGAGAATGACTCTTCTAGTGAAGAGGTAGACAGCGAGAATCCCTCCAGAATAGCGTATGTAGGTAGAACTAGACTTTCCGACCGACATTCACGCCTAGATTACAAGAAAGTTTTTCCTCCTCCAGCACCAGAACAGTGTTCTCTTGAGCAAGTATTCCAGGCCACCGATCAAATCCTGAAATCACGAATAGGTTATAGTGAGCTTAGTACAATGCATGAACAAGAACTAGCCCGATCAGCAGTCCGATGGACTAGTGATTCTACCACGTTTCCAGATGAAATAGTGGCCCAAACGTTTCTGAAACTGCCCCCAGCCGAGCAGCGTCTGGTGGGTACGTACATGATCCAGCACCTCATTACACTATATGAGGAACAGCATTCTGATCCAGGTCCTCTACATGATGTATTAAACGAGTTACTCCAAAACAGATGGAAAGGTCTAGGTACCGATTTAATTAATGTCATATTAGAACAGCGCCACAAATACAGAACGTTTCTGAATCCACATTTTGTTCCCGTCTCACCCCCAGAAAGAAAATCATTTTACATAGACAGACAGAATCCGTTACGAGAAGTACATCCAGTTAAAGGGGAAGATGGTAGTCTAGAACGAGTATTTGTTTACACCCCTATCACGAAAATAGAACTCTTGGAAATGAAAAAGTTAATTCCCTGTCACGATAAAGATCCAGCAGGGTTTCACCGTGAATTAAAGGACATGCTCCGTATGGGAGAATACACGTATCCTGATATCATTAAAATGTTAAAGGTCCTGTTGCCTGCGGGCATATATGAAAAACTCAAAGAAAAAGAATGGGAGGTGGGAGATTGGACAGCATTAGAAACTGAAGATAATACACGAGTACCAGGTACCGGTCTTGGGGAGAAAGCCAAAGCTTTGCCCGAATTGTTAATACAAGTTTTGCCAAGATTACTAGCCACGAAAAAGGAAGATTGGGATGCCATCTCAGCCTGTAAACAGAAACAAGACGAAGATACTAGTGATTTTTATTCTAGATTCGAGAAATGTTTCATTATTAATAGTGGTCTGAAAACAAGTAGTGAATCGTATCCCCATCTTTTTGTTACCAAACTAGTCGAGAATTCAAGCCCACAAGTTAAAAATAGAGTACTGAAAGTCGAAAGTACCTGGCAAGCTAATACTCCGTCACAGATGCTCCAGATGCTACAGTATCACCAGAACAGAATCAGGGAGGAGCAGGAACACGAAAGGAGACGTATGAAAGACACGAAAATGAAAGTATTAGTTGCACAGTCTGTTCCTCAAGACAGTCAGAAGAGGGGTCCGAATCAAGCCAGTCATCCTGCAGTTCCCGTTAAAGGGACATGCAATTACTGTAAACAGCCAGGTCATTATATAAACGAATGTGCAGTTCTGAAACACAACATAGCTACTGGTAAAACAAAAGAAAGACCACGTCCGCCTAGACAAGAGCCAGTTTCACAGAATTCCCAGCCACCGCAGAATGCACTACAGACAGTTATAGTACCGCAGCCTATAGCTGCAACACAACATGTTACACAGCAGATGTACCAGTACGCACAGTCAGAGTATCCAGATTATCAGCCATATTCATGAAACAGCCTAGAGAGGGAGGTAGGCTTGCCTCTCATCGAGATTCCTGTAGATCAAGAGGGTCCCTATGTACACAGTCAAGTATTAGGGAAAGACAGAAAGTTTCTGATTGATACAGGGGCAAGTAGGACTACCATCAGTCATGACGAGGTTCCAGGGGCTCCACTCTCAGGCTCTAGAAATGTTTCCCTTGGATTTTCAGGAAAGCCTATTGTTAATGAAATATCGAAACCAGTTACTCTAGAAGTTGGTCCATTGTCTCGAACTACAGATTTGTTACTCACGAAATATTGTCCAGAAAATGTATTAGGCATTAAAACTCTGAAAGAATTAGGAGCCGTCATATGTTGCTCCCCAGAAGGGGTACAACTGTTCCTGCGAGATTTTAAAGGTCATTTTGTATTACGTGATTTTGATCCAAGATTATTGAATGTACCACAGCATTTATGGGCGCAAGGTCCAACTGATGTAGGTTGTATGCACATCACACCCCATCGTGTCACTCTGAAGAAAGGTGTTGTATTACCACGAATCCGACAGTACAAATTGCCACCTGAGGCTGTAACAGCCTTATCCAAAATTATTGACGAACTTATTGTTCAAGGAGTAGTTGTAGAAACTGACTCCAATATATGTAATTCTCCTATCATTCCGATTCTGAAACGTACTGATCCAAATGCACCTCCAGTTTATCGATTAGTGATTGACCTTCGAGAACTTAATAAATGTATCATACCTCAGTACCCAGTGGTTCCAGATATTTCTTCCCTATTGATAGCCATTGATTCCGAAGCCACATTCTTTACAGTTATCGATCTCAAGAACGCATTCTTTAGTGTCCCCATTCATCCAGATAGCCAGTTCCTTTTCGGATTCTGTTTAAATGGAAGAAGCTATAAATTCACACGAGCACCTAAAGGTTTCACAGAAAGTCCTAGTATTTACAGTCAAGCACTGAAAAGACAACTAGACAATATTCACATGCCAACTGACACTGCCCTGCTCCAGTATGTCGATGATCTATTGATCACAGCCCGTTCTGAACGTGACTGCGAACGTGCGTCACTTACAGTCTTGTATTTCCTGGCCGAGATGGGGCACAAGGTGTCCCCTTCCAAATTGCAATTCTGTGTCCAGCAAGTGGTCTACCTTGGACACTTACTGTCCAAGAGGGGTAGGCAGTTGACACCTGACCGTATCCAGTTAATAGCACACCTTCCACAGCCCAAGACACAGAAGGAGGTACGAGCTTTTATCGGCCTCACTTCTTACTGCAGACAATGGATTCCTCAGTACGCATTTCTAGCCAAGCCACTGATACAGTTAACGACACAGGAGGCAGCCGTATCGACTGTCCTCCCTTGGACCCAAGAACATACACTTGTTTTCAATGAGTTAAAGAAAGCTTTATGCCAAGCACCTGTTCTAGCAACACCGACCTACAGTAAGCCTTTCACACTTTTTGTTACTGAACGTGATGGTACTGCATTATCTGTTCTCACACAAGATCAAGCAGGACAATACAAGCCCTGTGCTTATTTTTCTAGCACATTAGATCCGGTGGCCCAGGCTCTGCCTGCGTGCCTCAAGTCAGTTGCAGCCACAGCTCTAGCTATCAGACAAAGTGATTCCATAGTGTTAGGACACTCCCTGACAGTACAAGTTCCACACTCCGTGGAAGTTCTTTTAAATCGAACACAGACTCAGCACTTGACAATTGCACGTTTAACAGGTTATGAACTAACACTGCTTCAGCCACACATAGAAATCAGACGCTGCAACATTTTAAATCCCGCTACACTGTTACCGTCAGTTACTTCAAATCCTGCCACACATGACTGTGTGGAAGTTGTTAACACCATGACAAAGCCAAGACAAGACTTGACAGACATTGCATTATCTGATCCCGACCTGACACTTTATGTGGATGGTTCATGTATGAGAACAAGTACAGGAGAACTAGTAGCCGCGTATGCAGTGACTACTGAAACCGAAGTTATGGAAACACATCGTATTGACACCCTGTCTGCTCAAGCAGCAGAGCTTGTCGCTCTGACCCAAGCCTGCATACGAGCTAAGAACCTGAAAGTAAATATATACACAGATTCACGTTATGCATTCGGAGTCGTACACGACTTTGGAGTGCTCTGGCAAGAAAGAGGTTTTATGACTTCTCATGGAACCACGATTCAGCATGGCCCCCTCATTCAAGCTCTGTTAGATGCAATACATTTACCGACAGCTATTGCCATTATGAAGTGCAAGGCACATACGAAAGCCACAGATATCGTTTCCCAGGGTAACGATCTAGCAGATCGAACAGCCAAGCTCACAGCTCAGACTCCAGATATTACAGTTAACACGACACAGACACTCACTCCAGATCAGATCACTTGTATGACAGTTAAGGACCCTACACAAGATGTAATAGATATACAGTCACATGCTACTCCCGATGAAATAAAGAAATGGTCCGAACAAGGAGGGGTCCAGACAGATCAAGGATGGTTGACGAAGGGAAAAGCCACCTGGTTTCTCCCCGACTCTATGGTTCAAGTCATTATTAACACCGCACATAGTCCAGCACACTTAGGAGAAAAAGCCATGTTAGACAGCATCCAGAACCTCTGGTTCAACAAGCATTTACGAGCAGCAGCCAAGCAGAAAGTGCGTACCTGCATGATCTGTTGTCAGTTCAATCCAGGTAAAAGTGTCCCGGTGGAACAAGGTGGATTCCATCCTCCTGACCACCCTTTTGAAGTCCTCCAGATGGATTACATTCAGATGGAGCGATGTCGAGGTTTCAAGTATGTCCTCGTAGTTGTATGTGCTTTGTCCAGGTGGACAGAAGCATATCCATTTCCAGATTACACAGCTGCGACCACTGCCAGGCAGTTGGTTCGTGAGTATTTTCCCCGCTATGGATTACCTAGGGTCGTGTATTCAGATAACGGCCAGCCATTCTCATCCGAGCTCATGAAACAAGTATCCCTTCTGTTAGGGTACCAGTGGAAGTTCCATTGTATACGCCATCCTGAAGCAGCCGGTCTCGTAGAGAGACATAACCAGACCTTGAAAATCCGAATCGCCAAAGTATGCGCAGAGAAAGGCGTAGATTGGATGGTAGCACTGCCAGTTGCCCTTTTTTATATGAGAATGGTTGCTCATTCCCGTTCAGGTCTATCTCCGTATGAGGTAGTGTTTGGTCGTCCCCCAAATATGTGGGGTACACCTAGACCACGTACAATTACAGATGTTGACAGTAATATGCTGACAGATTACCTTGCCTCCTTGATGTCTGCACTACAATCTTGTCGTTCACAGGTTGCCGCTGCTTTTCCAGACAACACCGAAGTAAAACCGCACGAGGTCGTTCCAGGTGACTTCGTCCATGTGAGAAACTTTGATCGTTCAAGTCCGCTGGAGCCCCGCTGGAAGGAGCCCCGCCTTGTTCTGCTTACAACCAGGACTGCAGTGAAGATAGAGGGCCGAAAAGGATGGCTGCATTCCAGCCATGTCAAAAGATTTCATGGACTCAAACCAAAGACTTTTCTCAAAGACTGCCCCGTTCTCAAGGACTGCCCAGACACTGAATCTAAACTTCCCTTGTTAGAGAAAACTCCGCAACAGGAGTATAAAGAGAAACTGAGGTCTAGTAAGTCAGCCAGTTTAATTGTCTAAGTCCCTCTCGGGTGAAACGGTTAGACAGGTTCCTGACATGTATAAAATAGACCCCCACAGTGAGAGAGTTAGTCAGAACTCTAAAAGATGTATCATCATTCTGTTCTTTCTATTGTTTCTGAGTCTTATGGTTACTTGCATAAGTTATGCTTTACATTTATGTTTTCCTATTTCACCTGTACATATGTTTTCTAATGTTACAGTAGAGCACACATTTAGTGACCTGCCTCCTCACGAGTTATCCTATCGTCTTGCTATGCGTAATAATACTTTTATCCGAATGCTGCACTATTCACACCAGACCAGCAATGCCACTAATTGTTGGGTGTGTGGTTGACTCCCCCCTTTCCAGACACCTAAGGGAGTTCTGCCACTCTTTCCTTATCCGTTTTCACATAATGGTTCGTGTGGAGCATGGTCTACGTTAACGACATCCTCAAATGATATGTCCCTTCTGAATAGAACATGTTTCCCAGACAAGGAAGGTCTTTCCCATAGAACAGGGTTAGATCTAGAAAATGAAGTATATGATCTAGGTAATTATTCCTCGAATTTCATGGTTTTGAATGTTCAGTCCAAGACTACTCCAGACTTGCCTGCTATTTCAGTTCTACCAGTAAAAGGCGAATTATGTGTCAGAAAGAATGGTTCCGTACATGTAGGACATAGTGATTGTACTACTGTGGTCGAGTATAGTGACAGTGGGAAATCTATTTTCAAAGCCTCACGTCATTCTTATTTTGTTTGTGGTCAGACCGCATATGTTCGTCTGCCCCTCGATTGGGATGGAACATGTTACGTTGCCTTCCTACTGCCACCAGTTTTTCTAGCCCCATCCGATTATCACAGAAATACACATCTAGTACACGTTAGACATAGACGGGAGACTGAGTCCCCAATTGTCGATCAAACTGAAACTGCCCTAGAACAGTATCAAGACTTCAATAAAGGTTTCTTTTTCTTTATAGGTCCTGTCCAGAATAGTAAGTTAATACGTAGGCTAACCAGAACCCAGTGGCGGCTGGTGACATTTGAAAGTGGTGTGGCGTAAAATTCTGGTGAAGCATTTTTGTGCACATGCCCAGCCTCTGTGCAGCTTTGTGCACAAGGCCAACCTCGATACAGTATCCTACACACAGAAGGATGTTTGACAATGCTGGTGTAGGGCCTTCTAGGGCAGAGTAGACTGCCACTCCTTACACAGTACCGTGCACAGTCACCAGAGATACCACTGTAAGCATCAATCCCGAAACATCATTGCATGCACGACAGTGCAACACTGTGCACTTTTAATCTTCTCACAACACATGTGTATGCTATCAGACCCCTCACACCACCGGGCATACAGCACACCCCCACAGCGCTGTTCACTCCCCTCACAGCACTATGCTCAAAAGCAGCCCGGGACACCCTAGCATCTTTGGAACAACTGCGTATGCATTTTGTCACTGAACATACAAGTTCACACTCAACACTGCACACTTTCAACGCTGATGCAGCACTGGCAGTGTACACAATGTCTCCTCTCCTACTGCACACCTGGACTGTCAGTACAGCACTGCCTTGTACAGTCCGTGTACATTTTCATTGGCACACCATTGTAGAGATCGTTTACAAAACTGTGCATAGCGAGCCCACAGAATCTGCTACAAAATATATCGACCAGTCCCAGAATACATACTACCAAACCACAATAGGACTACTAATAAAACAATCTTAAAGTATGTATGGATATGCACAGTAGACGAGGACCTCCAGAGTAATCAGCTGCTCATTTTTATATTTCACTTTTCCCTTTCTAGCTAGTTTAATCATTTGCTAACACGGGTAACAGGAAGCTTTAATAAAATACAATGCAGCGACTATAACATGAAGGTAGCCAGATCCATGCTGTCAGATTATAAATCCTACATCGGACATCGCATTCATTTAAAACAATTTTACAATTTCAGCTGGTTTACTGGTAACATCTTTCATTTTGAGTTAACCTGTATTAAATGAAAATAGCTTTATTTTGGCATGTATGGCAGCATCATTTTTCAAACATATTTTTCATGTATAATAATTAAGCCAGACTAGACGTCCCCGGCCCTGTGATACAAGCACGCAGCAAGTATTCACAGCTAACGGTTGTCCTCTGTTAAACAAACACAAGGATAAACCTGCATAAGAAATCTGCAGTGAAGCCCTTTGACCTTGATTATTTCTTCCCTTTCAGATTCTAACCGTGGGTCTTGATTTGCTTTTGCTGAAAGATGACTCAAATAGGGATGCGGGAGCAGCTACAACACCCTCTGGTAACACTGAAAGAGTTCAGACTTCAGAGGCAGAGTAAACACACACCAAACAAACAAGAGGCCCAGGAGAATTTTGTTTTTTCCAAAGACGGGAAAGTATCACGCAAACTCTTTTGGCAAACTGCTGGCCTTAATTAAACACAGAACTCTGCATTTTATTTACCTTTCTCTGACTGCAAAGTGCACCTTGAAGTTCGAACACAGCCGTGCTCTAGAGCAGTGTGCGGAAGGGGAATGCCAGAGCATACCGCAGATTTCCAAACAAGTAATAAAGCCATAAATTAGATTTTCATCTGCAAACTAGACTTCACACAGTCGCGGCCGGCATTACGTGCGGGTGGGGGGGGGTTGGAAATGGGGTCCCACTCGCGAGGGGATGAGGGGGAGGCGGGAGGGGTATGGAAACGAAAAATAAATATATAAAATAAAATACAGTACTCTCACCGTCCGAGACTTCATCCCGAATCCCGCCGTCCTCGATTTGAAGTCCTGCAGCAGCACGTCATCAGGAAGGCGGCGCTGCAGGCAGCCTCCCGCCCCTCCACCGCCTCGTTCTTGATTGGTGCGGCCGGCTGCCCCAGGCTAAGTAATTTTCTCGCTGAGAGAACAGGGAGAGTGAGTGGGTGGTGTTACTCAAGGGCAGGGGGAGTGGCTTGGGGGAGTGGCTTTCCCACTATTGTTAATACTGTCTGTGTGGGCGGCCTCAGGCAGCCCACACAGTCAGTATTAACAACAGTGGGCAAGCCACTCCCCCAAGCCACTCCCCCTGCCCTCGAGTAACACCCACTCTAAACCAGGAAGTTAGTTCTGCTTTCTCGCCGTGCGAGAAGGCAGAAACAAATGGTAGTTATAAATAACTACCATTTGTTTCTGCCTTCTCGCACGGCGAGAAAGCAGGGGGGGCGGCGCCCTAACGCCCCCATGGGAAAACCGCCACTGCCAGAACCCTTGAAGCCGTAGTGAATGAGACTACTTCCGCTCTAGGTAACTTAACCGAAGAACAATCTGCTATGCGATTTGTCGTGCTCCAAAATCGTCTCGTTCTTGACGTCATACTGGCCGATAGAGGAGGAGCTTGTAGAGTCATCGGATCTAGTTGCTGCATTTTCATTCCTAATAACGCGCCGTCTGTTTATTCAGCTATAACCAGACTTCATAAAATTGCCCATCAGTTACACCAGAATCCAGGCACCTGGACATGGTCCGGTTGGCTCTGGAGTATCATATCTGCCTGGGGATGGAAAGTATTGTCATTCCTAGGTATAGCAGTAATGATCATATTCAGTTGCTGCCTCTGTTTACAATGTGGCCCTGCGATTTGCGGCTTGTGTGCTACCTCTTGTATTCCTAGTCCTAAGTCCCGTTCCAAGACAATTCGAGACGAGCAAATGATGCTATATGAACAGATAGATGGTATCATGAATATTGATGTTTCCTGATGGAAACGTAGGGCACAAGGAGGGAATGAGGAAAATTGAATTTTGCCTTGTTATGTGTGCCTACGTGTTCCCCATCCTATGTTATATGTGCATGATCGATATGCATATATCCCCTTATGATCGATTAAAGACGCAATCATAGTTGTGTCCAACTCTAGTATGCCAGTATCCAGTTCTCGTGAAAGCAACGAGTATTAGGCCTATGTTGCCACGTTTTACAGTGTGCACGTTAATTCATTGAATTGTCCCCGTTTCTAGGCCTCAAAGGGCCCGGACACCAGATTCAAGCTCCAGTCTCCTGAACCCACTCCGAGGAGCGATGCAGCCCCCACCTGCATCCCTGACCCTTCACTTACTTCCTGCCAAGCAGCGCGGTGCCCGGCCTGGCTCTGCCTGCCTGTCTGCCAAGAATATGTTATGCTTCTAGTTATCAGTCCAGCTTTCCTTCTTCACATTCCTAAGCTACTGAACCGCATAAACAGTTTCAGCTATAGTCTAGTCTTTCTGTCTACATGCAAGAGTTACTGTATTAATATTCATAGAAGATTCATAGCACACGCAATACATGTAGAATATATGCATGCACCAGCCTTAGTGTCAAGTAGCCTTTGCCCTGATAACTTTTAGATTCTATCAACATGTACTCCAAACACCAGATACCAGATATGCTATAGGTACATGTCGTCCTGACACCGCAGACTTTAGTCTCCTCTTCTAGTGCAGAAGTCATAGCCCCCAGTTCTCCCCGGTAATACGTCACTGCCCGTTTGCGCGCACCACTAGGTTAAAGGTCCCAGCTGCTCAGGTAGCCCCCTCCATGTTTCCGCCCCATTCATGACACTTCTGTGACGTTCTCATCACATGTCTACGTGCACGCCCTGTGCACGCCTTCTTTTCACGCCCATGTCTTCTTATCTTACGCTTGTCACTAGTTACGCCTACTGTATGTATTGTAATTGAAATGTCTTACTATATATATGTATCTTGAACTGTTGATGAGGAGCTGCAGCTGCCTCTCCATTTTATTTCAGGCTGTCCCGATCCTGTCCCCTCCCTTTCGCCTGAATAAAGCCCGTTCGACTCGGATACATCGGATCCTGCCTCTTATTTATTGAGCTATCTGTTATTATTAATTGTATTCAAAAATAGTACCGGTAATTAATTATTTATTTACCACAATGCCATCCAAAACACTTTCAAGGTTATACGAGTCTTTGGTTGTAATGAAGCGGTGTGTCAGAGATCCCTCTCGTGCGCTATCGAGGGCTCGAAGGAGCATTTTATCATAGTATGCTCTGGAGAGTGCTTTCCTTGGAATCCTCGTGCTTGTGTTTTCCGGGTCTGACCATAATTCTGGTAGTCCGAGGGTTTCGCAAGTTCTCTTGATGTATTTTAACCAAGGGGTCTTGGTGGCATTGGGTAGGGATAACAATTCCTGTAGCTCCGATCTATAGGAGGGAAGATCTTGGCTGCTCCAAAGACGACGCCAAATGTAAGTGGTTTGAGCCCTAGTTCCTCCGTGATAGGCCTCAAACCCAGGTCCAGTCGCAAGGGCAGAAGTGGGGTACTTGGGGGAAGGGCTGTCAGCTGCCTCAGAAATGTATTCTCTGTGGTTAGCAAAGTGGACGATGGAATGTGGCCCCACAACTCTCCCCCATAAATAACACCCCCCGTGCCTGTGCCTTGTAAATTTGAATAGCAGGGTTGAGAGGGCGGTATGATGACTTGGTCGCAATTCTCATAATACCACCCGCCTTCTGGGCCAGTTTCATGTTTGCCTTTGTCTGGTGTTTCCCCCACGTTAGGTTTTGGTTTAGAGTTATCCCCAAGTACTCTATTGTGTGAACCCTTTCCAAGCGCACTGTACCGAGCAAGGGTTTTGAACGCTTGAAGGACGTGGAGTTTAGGATTTTGTCTTTTTGTCTTTTGGGGGTTAATTTCAAGTCCCCTATCAGTACAGAATTCCAGGAAACCGTCCAACACCCGCTGTATGCCCATCGGGGATTGGGACAGCAGCAGGGTGTCATCCGCAAACATGATTGCGGGCACCCTGCTGCCGGTCAATTTTGGGGCGTCAGTATTTGCAATCCCCGCCAGGTGCGCGATCACCTTGTTCACAAAGAGGCAAAACAGGGTCGGTGCAAGCACGCACCCCTGTCTCACCCCTCTGCGAACGGGGAATCTTTCGGTTAAATTGCCATTTCTCCTGCACCTGACGCGTGCAAAGTTATTTTGATGTAGCTTTATCAAGACCGCAAGAATGTCTTTCGGGACGCCTAGCTCTTCCATTACCCTCCACAATTTTGATCTTGGCACCAGATCGAAGGCGGCACGTAGGTCCACGAAAACCATGTACAAGGTGCCGCCCTCGATCAGTGCAGTCCTCCAATACATGAGGTTTAACCTAAATATTTGATCAATTGTGGAGACCCCCCTCCTAAATCCTGCCTGATATGGGCTCAGGGTATCTGTCTCCTCAATCCAATTCTGCAAGCGGCACCATATTAGCCTACCGAAAAGCTTCTGGGATACATCGATAAGGCTTATTGGGCGGTAGTTGGCTGGGAGCAGAGGGGATCCCTTTTTAAATATTGGGACCACCTCTGCTCCCAGCCAAGTATCCGGGACCTCCATTCCCCCAAGGACCGCATTGAATATCAACAGGAGATAGGGAGCCCATATCCCTGGCTCCTGCTTGAAAAGATCCCCTGGGACCCCATCGAGGCCCCGGGCTTTACCTGCTGCCAAGCCTGCAATTGCTACCCAGACTTCTTTTTCCGTGAAGGGTTCACCCTCCTGGCCACTCGCTGTAGTGCGGTGGGGTATACTCAGGGCAGCGTCCTCTACTGCATATAGGGACTGATAGTGATTTTGCCAGACGCTCGGGGCAATGTTGGGTTCAATTGCCGACGGGAGGTATTCTGACCAATTATTGACTAACCGCCAGAATTTGCGAGAGTCTTTGGTGGCTAATGCACCAGAGAGTTTCTCCCAATGTTGTTGATCCCATTCGGCCTTGGCATTTACCAACAGTATCTTGTATGCCTGTCTTCTGGCTTGTATCTCCTTCTGGCATCCACGCACCTTAATTGCGAGTAGGAGTTCGCGTTTCGAGTCCCGGCATGTGGCATTATACCAGGACTTTTTGTGTAACCCGCTAGTTCTAACAGTGCCATTTGCAAAGAGATCTAACTCCAAGGTTCTTCGTGGGTTCGCCATAGTTGCTCTCTGTTTTCCCAATTACCGAGATCCTTACCAAGAACGAATGCCTTTTCCAGCACAGGGGTAATTCTGGCATAAAGCCTGGGTAACTTATCACCACTTGTGGCCAATTTTCCCCACCTAACTCTCCTCATATTATTCTCCAGGAGTAACCCTGTCTTTGCACTTTCTTTGTCCTGTCCCATGTCCTCGATGCCTGGCATGGCGTATTCAAGTTCGAGGGCATTGTGATCACTGCCCCCTCTATCCAGTACCCTAAAGTCGATAATTCGTGACCAACAAGATAATTGGACAAGGACATAATCTATTCTGGATTCCCTCCCTGCTTTATTGAAGGTGCATTTGCTTGGGATATCTGATTTAATACGCCCATTACAAGCCCTTAGGCCATGGTTTAAGGTAAGGGCGGTGATCTGAAATGCAAGGGGAGCCCAAGCTCTTGATGGGGGTGCCACCATGGGAGGTATCAGCCATCTTAAATCCTCCTCTAGGGAGGGTCCATCAAGAATGCCAGGCAGTGGCTCATAGTGCGAATTCAAGTCCCCTCCAACCAGGTATGGGATGTCTCTTGGGATTTCACTCAAGAAAACCGAGAGTTCCTCTATAGTGTTCGATTCGCGTGGTAGAGCTACAAGTCGCAAATAAACATTTATTATCAACAATTTGGAGGAGTTTGGCCATTCTAACAAGACAGGTAATATGTCTTCGGAATCGACTGTTAGCCGTCTTGCCTGGCAACCTAATTGAGAGGCTACCCAAGTTGCCAACCCTCCTGACGGTCGTCCCCTTCCCCCCCATTTAGCGGGATTTGAAAACACTGCAAACCCCGGGCATGTGTACTCCTCCCTTGCCCAAGTTTCCTGGAAAAGGCAGATACTTTTTGAATTAATAAAAGAAGCCCAGTCTGGACACTCCATTTTATTACCCAGCCCAGCTACATTCCATGAAATCAGGTTGAGTGTTGGAGGTCTTGGAAGTAATGAAACAGTGCCAGAATTGTCATTCTCTTTTGTGACGAGATTTACCATTAGATGTTGCAGCGATTCCCCCTGACCCGCACCTAAATTACTATCATTGCCCAGTGTATCTGCTGTAGAGTAACCAGGATCCTGGCAGTGTGTAAGATCATTAGGAACAGTTATCCCTTCTCGTGGGACCTGTGGTTGTTCACAGGAGATAATTATATCCTCACTACCATCTAGTGTATGGGATTGATGCTGGTCCCTACCTATAGACTCAGGCAGTCAGTCAACCATTTCAAGGCTGCTGTACCTATTAGAGGTTGGGAGATAAGCTGGCTGATGAATTCTATATGGCCCTCTCACTCTCCCCCCCCATCCGCCCCTCCTCCTAGTGCTAGTCTCCCATCCTTCATCGTCACCACTAGGTCGAAGGCAGTCTTCAGGTCTATAAAGGCCAAGTAAAGACTGCCTCCGCCCAGAACAACTGTCTTCCAGTACAACAAATGTAGTCGGAAGGCTTGCTCGATTGTTCCCGTTCCAGAGCGGAAACCTGCCTGTAAGTCGGACAGAATTTTGTTGTCTTCGACCCACTGGAGGATTCTGCCTAATACTGCCTTCCCTATAACCTTTTGCGTGGAATCTATTAAGCTAATAGGGCGGTAGTTGGCGGGTTCGTCCCTCGAGCCCTTCTTAAAAATAGGTACCACCTCCGCCCCTCTCCAAGACGCCGGGATTGGCGCACCCTTCATGATGGCATTAAGGAGACCTGCCAAAATCCTCCCCCACTCTGAATAGTTTAAGCGCAACAGGTCTCCTGGAACCCCATCGGGGCCTGCTGCTTTACGCGGAACCAAGGAGCGAATATTCGCTTCAACCTCTTTTGCCGTGAATCCGATGGCCTCCTCCTTGGACAGCTCAAGGCTATCCAAAGACTGAACTTGTTCGCCGAGGAAGTCAACTGTATACAGGGAAGAAAAGTGGGCAAACCAACTGTCACCAGTGATGTTGCAGGTGATCAAAGAACTATCCGGTCTATTCCTTGATCTTACTAGATCCCAGAAACCTCGTGCGTCCTTCCCCGCACTGGCCTTCTTGAGGTCATGCCAAAACTTATCGTCCCAGTCCCTCTTTGCTTTCTTAATGGCCAGATTATAATTGTATCTTGTTACTTTGATCAGAGACGGCTGCTTGCTCTTAATTGCCTGGATGAGTAACGATTTATTTACTCTGCAGTTCTTAGAGTACCAGCCTGGTTTGTCTCCGCGTTTCTGGCTCCCCTTGGAGTTATTACCTTTAGTCAAAAATAAATCTCCTAAAGCTTTAATTGTGCCACAAAATGTAGATGAAATAATAGCCGGATTTAAGCCACCAAGTTCTACTTTACTTTGGTAGGAAGCCAAAATGGAGCCAATAAGCTGGACCTTTCCCTCATCAAGCAGAACTCTGGGCCAATTGAGGCGTCTGCCACAATTTGAAGGGCACACCTCTGCCGAGGAAAGACATTCGAGGGGGGCCATAGTAGATAGGGAGCTCATCCATAAGGGGTGCAGGGTCAGGGAAAGCGGGAAAGCGGGTTATGGTCACTAAGGACCGTGGATACAACCACCATATCCTCCACACACTTCCATAACTGGAAGCCTAGGAGAATATAATCTATGCGCGATGAATGACCAACTCTATTATAAGTATCCGCCCCCACCATGTCCGAAACTCTCCTTCCATTTACTGCTCTTAAATCAAATTCCAGTGCCAGAGCATTACGTTGGACTACTCTGGAAGACCACCTTTTAACAGAGGGAATTGACAGCTACGGAATACCCCTCCTGCCATCCTCTTCCATAATGTTAAGAAAATCTTCGGACGCAAGAGGCTTGAAGGTACAGTTCAGATCGCCCGCCAACATTCCACCCTAGCCTATGCATCCCACCACATCCCACCCCATCCACCAACATTCTACCCAAGCTCATGCATCCAACCACATCCCACCCCATCCACCAACATTCTACCCAAGCTCATGCATCCAACCACATCCCACCCCATCCACCAACATTCTACCCAAGCTCATGCATCCAACCACATCCCACCCCATCCACCAACATTCTACCCAAGCTCATGCATCCAACCACATCCCACCCCATCCACCAACATTCTACCCCAGCTCATGCATCCCACCACATCCCACCCCATCCACCAACATTCCACCCCAGCCCATGCATCCCACCACAGCCCACCCCATCCACCATCATTCTACCCCAGCCCAGGCATCCCACCCCATCCACCAACTTTCTACCCCAGTCCATGCATCCCACCACATCCCACCCCATCCACCAACATTCTACCCCAGCCCATGCATCCAACCACATCCCACCCCATCCACCAACATTCTACCCCAGCCCATGCATCCAACCACATCCCACCCCATCCACCAACATTCTACCCCAGCTCATGCATCCCACCACATCCCAACCCATCCACCAACATTCTACCCCAGCCCATGCATCCAACCACATCCCACCCCATCCACCAACATTCTACCCAAGCTCATGCATCCAACCACATCCCACCCCATCCACCAACATTCTACCCCAGCCCAGGCATCCCACCCCATCCACCATCATTCTACCCCAGTCCATGCATCCCACCACATTCCACCCCATCCACCAACATTCTACCCCAGCCCATGCATCCAACCACATCCCACCCCATCCACCATCATTCTACCCCAGCCCATGCATCCAACCACATCCCACCCCATCCACCAACATTCTACCCCAGCTCATGCATCCCACCACATCCCAACCCATCCACCAACATTCTACCCCAGCCCATGCATCCAACCACATCCCACCCCATCCACCAACATTCCACCCAGCCCATGCATCCCACCACATCCCACCCCATCCACCAACATTCCATCCCAGCCCATGCATCCCACCACATCCCACCCCATCCACCAACATTCTACCCCAGCCCATGCATCCCACCCCATCCACCATCATTCTGCCACAGCCCATGCATCCAACCACATCACACCCCATCCACCAACATTCTACCCCAGCCCAGGCATCCCACCCCATCCACCAACATTCTACCCCAGCTCATGCATCCCACCACATCCCACCCCATCCACCAACATTCCACCCCAGCCCATGCATCCCACCACAGCCCACCCCATCCACCATCATTCTACCCCAGCCCAGGCATCCCACCCCATCCACCAACATTCTACCCCAGCCCATGCATCCAACCACATCCCACCCCATCCACCAACATTCTACCCCAGCCCATGCATCCAACCACATCCCACCCATCCACCAACATTCTACCCCAGCCCATGCATCCAACCACATCTCACCCCATCCACCAACATTCTACCCCAGCCCATGCATCCAACCACATCCCACCCATCCACCAACATTCTACCCCAGCCCATGCATCCAACCACATCTCACCCCATCCACCAACTTTCTACCCCAGCTCATGCATCCCACCACATCCCAACCCATCCACCAATATTCCACCCCAGCCCATGCATCCCACCACATCCCACCCCATCCACCAACATTCTACCCCAGCCCATGCATCCCACCACATCCCACCCCATCCACCAACATTCTACCCCAGCCCAAGCATCCAACCACATCCCACCCCATCCACCAACATTCTACCCCAGCCCATGCATCCCACCACATCCCACCCCATCCACCAACATTCTACCCCAGCCCATGCATCCAACCACATCCCACCCCATCCACCAACATTCTACCCCAGCCCATGCATCCAACCACAGCCCACCCCATCCACCAACATTCTACCCCAGCCCATGCATCCAACCACATCCCACCCCATCCACCAACATTCTACCCCAGCCCATGCATCCCACCACATCCTACCCCATCCACCAACATTCTACCCCAGCCCATGCATCCAACCACATCTCACCCCATCCACCAACTTTCTACCCCAGCTCATGCATCCCACCACATCCCAACCCATCCACCAATATTCCACCCCAGCCCATGCATCCCACCACATCCCACCCCATCCACCAACATTCTACCCCAGCCCATGCATCCCACCACATCCCACCCCATCCACCAACATTCTACCCCAGCCGAAGCATCCAACCACATCCCACCCCATCCACCAACATTCTACCCCAGCCCATGCATCCCACCACATCCCACCCCATCCACCAACATTCTACCCCAGCCCATGCATCCAACCACATCCCACCCCATCCACCAACATTCTACCCCAGCCCATGCATCCAACCACATCCCACCGCATCCACCAACATTCTACCCCAGCCCATGCATCCAACCACATCCCACCCCATCCACCAACATTCTACCCCAGCCCATGCATCCAACCACAGCCCACCCCATCCACCAACATTCTACCCCAGCCCATGCATCCAACCACATCCCACCCCATCCACCAACATTCTACCCCAGCCCATGCATCCCACCACATCCCACCCCATCCACCAACATTCTACCCCAGCCCATGCATCCAACCCCATCCCACCCCATCCACCAACATTCTACCCCAGCCCATGCATCCCACCACATCCTACCCCATCCACCAATATTCCACCACAGCCTATGCATTCCGCCACAGCCCACCCCCTTACGTCTTACCACATCCCACCCTAGCCCGCCTCATCCACCAACTTTCCACCCCACTGCATTCCACCACATCCCATCTCCATCCCTGCAATCCCAGCAGAACTGCTAAACTGTCTGAGGTATGTACCGCGTTCTGTTGCGTGCATAGTACTTCTTGCCACAATATGATGAATGGTTGAATGAATGCCACTGCTGGGGCACTACAAACCCTACTCGGTGCTATTGGGGCTTCAATCAGTACCACCAGTGATCTGCAGACCTTATTCGCTGCCAGCGTTTCCCTGGTCTCCGGTTTTACTCCCTCAGCATTTCCACAATCCAGAGTTTGTAACTTTTTTTTTTTAATAATAGCTGTTTAGCTCAGTGGCGCTTGTGCCGGGATGAGGTGTCATACGTGTATTTCCCTTCACTTCAAATCATAATTCTAACATTGTTACCCCTCAGGCTCCCGGCTTCTAACAGTGATGCGCGGCCAGTCTCTCACACTGTCGCTGAAATACTAAATAAGACTTTGATGTGCTGTGTTTGTGCCACAAAAGTGATGCAAATCGGCACAAAATCTTTTTGTCCGATTTTCTTTTTGTGCCGGAAATAACGTAAAAGTATTGCGAAGCAGCGCTGCTTTGCATTACTGAGCGCCAAGGGGGCGTGGCCTGGGTGTTGCATGGGCGTTCCCAGGCATCCACCCAAGGTTTCTGACTCAATTCCCAATTTACTAAACAAAGTAGACAGGGTTTAGCGTCAATAAGTAGTGCACCCTTCAACCAGGCGCTATGAAGGATAAATGCTTTTTTTCTCCTTTATTTTTCGACTTCGCATGTGTGCTGCGCTGTACAGCACACTGACAAAGCGGGAACATGTTTAAAACGAGTTTAAGTATAGTATTTTGTTCTAAAAGGGTATCCTTCCAGCACAAAAGGTATGCTTGACTCACGGAGACACCCTTGCACTGTTGTGCAAAGGTGTGTCCATGGCACACGGCAGCACATTTCAGCACCGGCGCTAGGGAGAGGGGAGGAGAGGGCCATATTTCTGTAATTTTATGACTCGTGCATTGCGTTGTGTGAGAAATTGGTAAATCTTGCCCAGAACATCTCCAACATACATCCTGACCACCTTTTATCTTGTTTGCAGATGTTGAAATTCGTGAGCATGTCTTCTCGCTGCCAGTGGTCACATATCTAGTGTGACACTGCCCCCTGGAGGCCACAGGGATGCGTTCTTGTAAATCCCCCCCCCTCCCCCTTAAAAAGTGCCCTGCCACAGCACACCTCTTTCTACAGACCTGCCACGCGCCAGTAATCCGTGTGACGTCTGCTTCGGGGAGCTTTACCCCATATATTTATTTATTTATTTTATGCGTTTTTATATAGCGCGTTTTTTACCCGAAGGTGTCAGAGCGCTTCACACTAGGAACAGAACTGATACATGAGGAGAAAATTACATGTGAACAAATTACAACAGCACACGTTAAGTTACATGAGGCAAAAGTGACAATTGTGAGCAAATAAAATACAAGAGGAGCAAACGGTGCAATACAGGAGGAAAAAGTGACATGTGTGCAGGTTACAAAAGCGCACAAAGTACAAGAAGAGGTATAATGCTGCAATAAATGGCAGACACTCAAACACAAGAACAAACGTTACACAGGCAATAGTGGCACTTGTGCAAGTATCCAGGGCTCGAGTCGGGGTACCACGCGGGTGGACGGCGTCCCCCCACTTATTTTACAGGGTGGACGCCATCCCCCCTGCCAAACAGCTGGACTTCACCTTTTTGGCCTCTCTGGGACGAGATCGGAGCCACCTTTCGTGACGTCACTTCCTGTCCTGCCGTCACTTCCGGTGACAGCGTCCCCCCCACTTCTTTTTTTAGACCTTGTGCCCTGCAAGTATCTAAAGCAAGCAAAATGTAAGAGGTAGCAAACAGTGTGTTACAAGAGAAAAGTGACGTGTGCATGTTACAAAAGAGAACCAGACACAGGTAGAAGGATAATAAAGCAATACATGGCAGAGCACACTGGGAAGGCGCTTCCAAAGTCATGGAGAAAAGGATTCTCTATAATGGAAGGTCTTCCTTCAGATAATAGATATCAGAACTGCTAATTCTTTTATCATGTCACTTAGGGGCGCTCTGCTCATTCTTTTACCTTAGGGGCGCTCTGCTCATTCTTTTATCATGTCATTTAGGCGCACTCAGTCAGCAGACGCGTGGCCCAGGTCCACCCAGCGCCGAGGCCTCAGCTTCAGGGCATGGAGACAGAAGGATTGTGTAACAAGGTCACACACGCACTGAGAGGGACAGCTGTGACCAATCCATGTTGAAAGGAGGGTCCCTCTGAGAGGAGCTGTAGCCTGCAGGGGTTGGGTGGGCGCCAGAGGGGGGGAGCCCCTGGGGCCCTGTGGATTTGGGCAGGGCTCCACATTAACCCTGGCACAGGGCGGAAGTGCCCCAGGCATGGGGGGAGGCGGGGGTGAATACCTTCAGCACATTACCCCCTCTCATCTGCTCTCCAGATGGCGCCGGGTTGGAACCTCTTTTTCTGTTGTAGCGCTTCTTATTCGATGCGGCCTGCTTCTAAGCGCCTCGACTCTGCATCAGCAGAGGCAGCAAGCAGTGCCAGACTCAAGGGAAGGCACTGTAGGCAGGGGGTGGAGGGTGGTGCAGTCAGAGGGTAGAGGGTGCCGAGTAGGCGCTGTGAGTGGGATCCGCGGGTCTCTACTGCTATAGCGCCTACACTGCCAGTGGTCTTTGCTGAGCTAGCTGCCTCGGCACCAGCGGGGCTGGTGAGCAGTACGTTCACGCTAACCTCAGCTGCATTGACCCCACCTGCCCACCAGGTGGAGCCTCGCTCACAGGTGAGGCACACACATTGGGGCCGATTCACAGAACTAACTTAAGACAAAATCCTAAACGTACTACTTTTGGTATTCACAGAAAGCATTTAGTAGTAGTAAAGTTAGGATTTTGTCTTAAGTTTGACTTAAGACAAACTTAGGACAGACTTAAGACAGACTTAAGTTAGGATTTTGTCTTAAGTCTGTCTTAAGTCAAACTTAAGACACAATCCTAACTTACCTACTAAATGCCTTCTGTGAATACCAAAGGTAGTAAGTTTAGGATTTTTTCTCAAGTTAGTTCTGTGAATTGCACCCTAGGTTATTCTTTTCTCCTCTTGGTGTTGACACACCTTCCTACTCGTTTCCTTGCATTCTTTCTGCTGTCTTTTGTATTCCCTGTGCTCTGTACTCATGGTCTCCTTTCATTGTAACCTTTTTATTTATTTTCGCATCTTTTTTTCTCACAGTGCCCTTTCCCTCTTTCTCTGCTCTCTGTCCCCTTTTCTTATTTTGTGTAGTTCCACTTGATCTCCTTTACCCTCCTTCAGTTTGTACAGCCAGTACTGGCTCTGGCAGTTTTCTTTTTTTTTTTTCTCATCCTCTGTCCCTTTCTTGCTCTGTCCCTGTTTATTTTAGCTTCCTCCTTCCTTCTTCCCCCTTCTCTTTATTTTCCCTCCCTGTGTTCCTCCCTGGTGCAGACAGGTCTCTCAGCTGGATACCGAGGAGGGCGGGGTCTCGATAGTGGGCAGGCTAAGGGATCAGCAAGGGCGTGGCATATCTAATTCTGGGCGTGGCCTGAACACGTGCCCCCTGCCAGCATTGGTGGCCTCCGTCTGTGCTTTCTGGCAGTGAGTCCGTGCATCAAACACCACCCAAAAATAGAGGCCAACCTGCTGGCTTTATCAATGCTTGTTAGCTCTCTTTATTCAATATCAGGCATTTAATTAACATCTTGTGTTCCTAATATACCTTTTGCATCCTTTCCTCTTCAGTCCCCCCTCTGCACTGACCACTTAACTGTCGTTCTCCGCACACGTCTTCCCGTAGTTCCTGCATCTGTGCATCCAACCATTCATCCTTCCCGTCCCTCTCCTGCGTGGAGCTCCTTTGGTCGCCTCCGGGCATATTAACAAGGGCAATATCGCCGCTTTAGCTGCACTTTTTGCCGCTAAAGCGGTGATATTTTTATCACCCAATGAGCAAGCTGTCACTAACAGCAGTTAGCGACAGCTTTCAGGAGATAGCGAGCGGTTTGGGGCCCACTTTGCATGTCAGCGATATTTATCGCTAATGACATGCAAAGTGGGCGTACCTAAACTGGTAGCGACTGAAAGCAGTCGCTAGCACAGCTATCGCCTATTAGCCACGCAGGCTTAGCGATAAAAAAAAGCAATTATCGCTAGAATCTAACACATGCTAAAAACACGACTTACCTGTTTATCCAATGGGAGGTGGATTTTCAGGTTAAGCCCCCATTGGCGCTAATGGGTGAATATCGCTGGATTTCCAGCGATATTCAGGCATTTCGCCGCTATCGCTGGATATATTAGCACAATGGAGATAAATGTTGCTATATCATGTTTTCTCAGCTAACATATCCAGCAATAGGCAGTGATAACAATAAACGGGCTAAGCGCGTTTTGCGATAAATATCGCAATCCCTTGCTAATATGCCCCATCTTCTCTTATACACAATCTCTGCATTTTTCTTTAGTCTCACCATATTAGGACAGCTGTCCTTAATGGCACTGTTTCATAGATCACTATGACAACCAGCACAAGTTACCATCACGCTGTGCACACTGCAGAGAGGCCAAAGACTGGATGAGCAAATAGAACACCTTTTACCACAGTGATTGGCACTGACAGAATCTCACACTGCCTTCAGCCCCACCCAGTCGGTGCTTGTCATGAAAACCCACCCCGGCCTTGACAGCAGTCAGCAGTGACAGGGGTGCTGAGGAGACATAGAGGCGCCTGAGAGATCAGTACAAAAAGAGAGAGAGAGAGAGCAAGAGAGAGAGGAAGATAGGGAGAGAGCAAGAGAGAGAGAGAGAGACAGAGAGAGAGAGAGAGAGAGAGAGAGAGAGAGAGAGAGGAAAGTGAGAGAGAGAGAGAGAATGAAAATGAGAGAAAGTACAAAAGGAGAAAGAGTGAGAGGAAGAGAGAGAGAAAGGGAGAGGGAGAGAGAGAGAGAGAGAGAGAGAGAAAGAGAGGAGAGAGAAGAACAACTATAAAAGGCGAGGGAAGGGGGAGTGGCAGGTTGATTTTGATTTTTTGCCAGGGCTGATCTTGGCTTGCTAGTCTGGCCCAGTGACACGGATGCCCTGCAGCAGGTAGTAACACACGTTACATTTCACAAGGGCATCTTTGCTGAAGGGTTCTTTCATGCGCTGTAGGGAAAGACATCCGCCTTTTTACTTGTAAAGTTGAGAACATGACTAGAGGAACTAGTAGGGGCTACTTTCAGTGCCCATGCTTGGTGACTGTTGGTGCTGAACGGTGGCAAGACCCGCCCCATTTAAAGGCTTGACTGCAGGTGCTGAGCAGCGGCAGGTCCCGCCCCACTTAAAGCCCTGACTGGAGGTGCTGAGCGGTGACAGGACCCGTCCCACTTAAAGCCCTGACTGGAGGTGCTGAGCAGTGACAGGACCCGTCCCACTTAAAACCCTGACTGTTGGTGCTGAACGGTGGCAGGATATGCCCCATTTAAAGCCCTGACTGCAGGTGCTGAGCGGTGGCAGGACCCGCCCCATTTAAAGCCCTGACTGCAGGTGCTGAGAGGTGACAGGACCCGTCCCATTTAAAGCCCTGACTGGAGGTGCTGAGCAGTGACAGGACCCGTCCCACTTAAAGCCCTGACTGCAGGTGCTGAGCGGTGACAGGACCCGCCCCACTTAAAGCCCTGACTGCTGATGCTGAGCGGTGGCAGGACCCGTCCCACTTAAAGCCCTGACTGGAGGTGCTGAGCGGTGACAGGACCCGTCCCACTTAAAGCCCTGATTGTTGGTGCTGAGCGGTGACAGGACCCGTCCCACTTAAAGCCCTGACTGCTGGTGCTGAGAGGTGACATGACCCGTCCCACTTAAAGCCCTGACTGTTGGTGCTGAGCGGTGGCCGGACCTGCCCCATTTAAAGCCCTGACTGCAGGTGCTGAGAGGTGACAGGACCCGTCCCACTTAAAGCCCTGACTGCTGATGCTGAGCGGCGGTAGGACCCGTCCCACTTAAAGCCTTGACTGCTGGTGCTGAGCGGTGACAGGACCCGTCCCACTTAAAGCCCTGACTGTTGGTGCTGAGCGGTGACAGGACCCGTCCCACTTAAAGCCCTGACTGGAGGTGCTGAGCGGTGACAGGACCAGTCCCACTTAAAGCCCTGACTGCAGGTGCTGAGCGGTGACACAACCCGTCCAACTTAAAGCCCCGACTGGAGGTGCTGAGCAGTGACAGGACCCGTCCCACTTAAAGCCCTGACTGCAGGTGCTGAGCGGTGACACAACCCGTCCGACTTAAAGCCCCGACTGGAGGTGCTGAGCAGTGACAGGACCCGTCCCACTTAAAGCCCTGACTGCAGGTGCTGAGCGGTGACAGGACCCGTCCCACTTAAAGCCCTGACTGCCGGTGCTGAGCGGTGACAGGACCCGTCCCACTTAAAGCCCTGACTGCAGGTGCTGAGCGGTGACAGGACCCGTCCCACTTAAAGCCCTGACTGCCGGTGCTGACCGGTGACAGGACCCGTCCCACTTAAAGCCCTGACTCGAGGTGCTGAGCAGTGACAGGACCCGTCCCACTTAAAGCCCTGACTGCAGGTGCTGAGCGGTGACAGGACCCGTCCCACTTAAAGCCCTGACTGTTGGTGCTGAGCGGTGGCCGGACCCGCCCCATTTAAAGCCCTGTCTGGAGGTGCTGAGCAGTGACAGGACCCGTCCTACTTAAAGCCCTGACTGCAGGTGCTGAGCGGTGACAGGACCCGTCCCACTTAAAACCCTGACTGTTGGTGCTGAGCGGTGGCAGGATCCGCCCCATTTAAAGCCCTGACTGCAGGTGCTGAGAGGTGACAGGACCCGTCCCATTTAAAGCCCTGTCTGGAGGTGCTGAGCAGTGACAGGACCCGTCCCACTTAAAGCCCTGACTGCAGGTACTGAGCGGTGACAGGACCCGCCCCACTTAAAGCCCTGACTGCTGATGCTGAGCGGTGGCAGGACCCGCCCCATTTAAAGCCCTGTCTGGAGGTGCTGAGCAGTGACATGACCCGTCCCACTTAAAGCCCTGACTGCAGGTGCTGAGCGGTGACAGGACCCGTCCCACTTAAAGCCCTCACTGAAGGTGCTGAGCGGTGACAGGACCAGTCCCACTTAAAGCCCTGACTGTTGGTGCTAAGCGGTGGCAGGACCCGCCCCATTTAAAGCCCTGTCTGGAGGTGCTGAGCAGTGACATGACCCGTCCCACTTAAAGCCCTGACTGCAGGTGCTGAGCGGTGACAGGACCCGTCCCACTTAAAGCCCTGACTGCAGGTGCTGAGCGGTGACAGGACCCGTCCCACTTAAAGCGCTGACAGTTGGTGCTGAGCGGTGGCAGGACCCGCCCCATTTAAAGCCCTGTCTGGAGGTGCTGAGCAGTGACATGACCCGTCCCACTTAAAGCCCTGACTGCAGGTGCTGAGCGGTGACAGGACCCCTCCCACTTAAAGCCCTGACTGCCGGTGCTGAGCGGCGGCAGGACCTGCTCCACTTAAAGCCCTGACTGCAGGTGCTGAGAGGTGACAGGACCCGTCCCACTTAAAGCCCTGACTGCAGGTGCTGAGAGGTGACAGGACCCGTCCCAATTAAAGCCCTGACTGCAGGTGCTGAGCGGTGGCAGGACCCGTCCCACTTACAGCCCTGACTGTTGGTGCTGAGAGGTGACAGGAACCGTCCCACTTAAAGCCCTGACTGTTGGTGCTGAGCGGTGGCAGGACCCGTCCCACTTAAAGCCCTGACTGCAGGTGCTGAGCGGTGACAGGACCCGTCCCACTTAAAGCCCTGACTGTTGGTGCTGAGCGGTGGCCGGACCCGCCCCATTTAAAGCCCTGTCTGGAGGTGCTGAGCAGTGACAGGACCCGTCCTACTTAAAGCCCTGACTGCAGGTGCTGAGCGGTGACAGGACCCGTCCCACTTAAAACCCTGACTGTTGGTGCTGAACGGTGGCAGGACCCGTCCCACTTAAAGCCCTGTCTGGAGGTGCTGAGCAGTGACAGGACCCGTCCCACTTAAAGCCCTGACTGCAGGTGCTGAGCGGTGACAGGACCCGCCCCACTTAAAGCCCTGACTGCTGATGCTGAGCGGTGGCAGGACCCGCCCCATTTAAAGCCCTGTCTGGAGGTGCTGAGCAGTGACATGACCCGTCCCACTTAAAGCCCTGACTGAAGGTGCTGAGCGATGACAGGACCAGTCCCACTTAAAGCCCTGTCTGGAGGTGCTGAGCAGTGCAAAAACAAGAAAAGAGAGCTAGGATCAGACAAATGATCAATCTAATCGTAATCTCTACGGACCACAATTCAAGGAGTCAACACAAGATTATCACAACCAATTTGGGTGATAAAGAAAGCCCTCACACACTGACCTAGTCAGTGTCATGCTTCATCATCGGGCCCCACCGAAAGAGGCCGAATGCCTCTTCGGTGTGCTACGACGCCAGAAAGACTGCGGAGCTGGTTTTGTGTGTGGAGGGCGTGCTCTTGTTTACAGTGAAATATTAAAAGTGCCTAAAAAAAGGTATCAAAACAAATTTTAATAAATGATCCCTAAGGCACAAAAAATATAAAGAGTATTACGTGTCTGTATTTACATGCCAAGGTTCAAGATTGGTAAAATACAGAATATACTCAATTCCTTTTAGTCAACATGTTTCAGCCATAAGGGTGGTATATTACCGTGGCATTCTTCAGGACTATACCCCGGCGGTATGGGCTCTCTAATCACCCACCCTGACCTGGGGACGTGAAAGTGAAAATAAGAAGTGAAAAAAGTGCAAAAAAAGTTGGAAGAGTGAAATACTCAATTCCAAAAAAATACTCCGTAAATTTGGAGTGTTACTGCACCTGTAAAGTGAAAAACACAGACAAACAGAAGACAAACATGAACATTGTTAATATGAGCCTTCCTGAGTTGTCGTAGTGCTCCATGATGTGTGGCTCAAGTGGTGTTCCCAAGGTAAACATAGATTTTATGCACCATCCAATTAGCCCCTAGAGGATGATAGCAGAATAGCTCTGGGAAGTGATGTGCTAGAGGTGTGCTATTTACAAGACAAACGATTAAAATAGGGGGATTAAAAACGCGAATGCGTGTACTCCTTATGAAGGGATCAATGGACCTAAAAGGTCTGTGCCCCTCAAGTTGGTAATAGAAGGTATAGCTCTCACTTTCAAAAGGGGCGCTACTGGCACCATGGGTCTCGGGAGGGGGTCGGAGCGACCTGGCACATCCTAAAACAGAAAATTGGTACAATTGCAAAATGCCTGTACACGAGCTGATACTTAGCTCTATTGGTAGAAGGAGCAGCGATCTCGTTGTCGTTGTTACTCACGCCCTCAGCGCTCTCGACCCGCTGCAAACCTGGTCTGTGGCCTCAATTCCGGACCCCGAAGATGAGGGGACGGGGCCGGTAAAACTGTATTTAAGCAGATCGGTCGCGTGTGCGACCTGTTTCCGGGTGGGCGTGTCTAGCCGAGAAAGAGGCCTGGAACGCACACGCCCACCTAGGAGTGCCTGGTCTCGAGTGAGAAGGAGGCTTGGAAATCGGCTGGGGACGCACACGCCCACCTCAGAGGGCCCAGTCTTAATCAGAACGAGGCGTGAATGTCAGCTGTGGTCTTGGGGACGGAAGGCGCGATTGCGTTAGCGCTGACTGCTGGTGCTGAGCGGTGACAGGACCCGTCCCACTTAAAGCCCCGACTGCAGTTGCTGAGAGGGGGCAGGACCCGTCCCACTTAAAGCCCTGACTGCTGGTGCTGAGCGTTGACAGGGCCCGCCCCACTTAAAGCCCTGACTGCGGGGGCGTGGCTTGTCTGCCGAGCGGAATGGCTGCCTAACTTCGCAGCTCCGCCGATCGGGCACAATAATCCGACAAATATCCGCATGAACTGGCGCTGAAGTTCGGAACCCACGGACCCTAAGGACAGAGGAATCGGCCCGCTTGGCTCTGCGCAGCCGGTGCAGTGGAACATTGCCCAACATCCGAGAGTGCGGGGTGACTGGACCTGGGGCCGCGGTGAGGCCTGGCGCGGCGCCGGAAGCCGGGTGCTGCAGTAGCTGCGTGACCAGCGGTGAGACGCGATAGCCGGCGGAGACGCTGCTGGCTTGTGACGGTGCGCCGCTGAGCTTGGGAGGCCGGCAGCGGTCGCATTGCTGAGATAGTGGAGCCGCTTGCCTGAGAGCTCACAAAGACAGCGCCTGCCCCATACGTCCGCCATCCCCTGCGGGAGAAGTCACTGGAGCGGCGGCGTACCGGCGGGAGGACCGGCGGCCAGCCGATATCGAAGCGCTGCGGCTGAGGATAGAAGCTCGGGCCCCTGACAACGCGCAACACGCAACTCTATACCGGCGCTGGTGCAATCTTACATCCGCGAGGGCGGTCCGGTGTAGCCCCAACAACTGGAGTCGGGCGCTGTCTGAAGCCCCACGCAGGCAGCCTGAACATCCAGATGGCCGGCAGGGGTGAAGAAGAAGGCGCGAACCGCCATCTTGGATTGGGTTCGGAAGCGGGAGACAGACGGGGCTGAAGGTGGTTCCATATCTGGCAAAACAGGTGCAAATTATCGTTGCATTGCCCCACATGGACAGCGAAGGCATCATAAGAAAAATTACTTCTTGATCTGTGTTCCTGCGCCACTCGCTAGGGCGGGCTCTAAGTCCCGAAGCGCGAAGACTCCGGGCGAATGCTGAGGTATAGACTTTGTCCTTATAGTGCCACGCCAAGTGGGACGGATTGTCACCAGGGTGCTCAGCCGAACCAGCCCACTCAGGGACACCCGCCCACGCGACATCAGCGCCAGTACGACACGCCAGCTTCGCCACACGACCACCCACACACAGTGTGCCTGAACGCCATCATGGGTAAACCCGCTACACGGCAACCGAGGCTCACGTTCGACAAGTCCAAACAAAAAACAACGAACCCGGATCAGCCTGAACAAGAGGTGTCGGGAGGCGACCAGGACAGACTGCCGCTAGAAGACATCCGGCCCATGTTCCAGGACCTCAAAACAGGCTTGCAGGGAATTGACACTAAAATGGATGCCCTGACAGCGCGTATGGATAGTATGGCGAAGAGAATGGACAAACAGGAAGGCAGAGTTGGAGTGCTAGAGACACGTGTAACTGAGACGGAGGAAAGCCAAACGGACCTTGATAAAAAAATGCGGGGCATGGATAAAGTGCTAGCCTTGATTCAGCAGAAAAATTAGGATTTGGAAGCGAAACAACATCCGCATCACGGGCGTTGCGGAATCAACGGACATAGCCAACATGGAACGCTACGTTGAACAAATGATGCGGGACATCTGTGGTGAAGAACTGTCCCCGATGTTCCTTGGGGAAAGGGCGCACAGATCTCTGGGGCCCACGCCCAAGCCAGGAGCTCCGCCAAGACCGATACTGGCTCGTATCCTAAACTACAGGGACCGCAACACGATCTTGAGACTAGCGCGTGGCATGGCTGAGGAAAGTCAGGAAACTGGTCAGGCGATTTAGTCGATGATTCTTAAGTAATTTTGCCCGGCGTTAAACGCCTCTAATACCATACGAAGATTATCAATAAAGAGGCAGGAGCTGGAGACAGGAAGACAGGAAACACGTTTTATTCCGACGGAGCAGAACACATCAGATCGGACAACAAAGTATCGTCTCGAGGTGCTCTCTAACAGCCTCTCTGAGACCTAGCCTTTTATACACTGGTTTGCGACATGTGACCGTTCTTTATTACAATAAAGACATTGTGAAGTAGTGAAAATGACATCCCCGGTACTTCCCAGTTCCGGCTCATCCCAACACGTGGCTACAGTTGAGGTCCTCACCCCCCCCATACAATAAGAGGGGGCTATCACGCAGCTGAGTATTTCGCCGATTCCTTTGGAATGTGTGCGCCTGATCGAATCTCAAGGGGTGGGGAGGTCATGATCAATAGTAGCTTCTTTGAAGAGGGTCGAGTGCATACAGTAGTGGGTAATAAACTGTATCCTCAGGCCAAGGGATGACCAGCGGTCCGTACAGACAATCGGGCTCAGAGGAAGGGGTCATCAAAGGAGAGGTATTCATGAAAGAAAGGATCAGTGTGGATAATCGAGCGTAGAGGGAGGGTTTATCAAAAGAGGGGTATTCATGGAAGGAAAGGAGGTGTTGGTCAGGCGCGAGGTGTGATTCCCAGAGACAGAGTCATGCGGAAGAGGAGGGTTCATGACTTGCGCATGTGAGTGCGGGGTCAGCCAGGGTGCATGGGGGATGCTTGCAGGGTCAGGGAAGTGCGCTGATGATCGATCGTGAACAGGGAGACCATGGTACCTAAAATGGCTATCGTGTATGTTCATACGTGGGTCTGAGGAATGGACAAGATGGCGCAGATGATGTTCAGTTCACAAACTAAAATTCCACAGTCCTCCCTTTTAACATGTCTCGCCAGCTTGTCAATTCGGATCTATCCCCATAAGACCACGTATTTCTATCTCATAGAGGGGACTCATGTGCTCAGTTCTAAAGTCCAAAGTCTTGGGGCACATACAATTAGAGATGAGTGAACACAAAGGTGGCAAACATTGAATACCTAAGCAACACCCACACAGTATCACAACTGGTATCAGTATAAATGTAAACAATCTCCATCCCCAGTCCTTCAAAATGTCCCAAAACCAGCTTCCAAGCGACCATCCTTCTTGCTCCTGGTGAACCTCTGAGGATAGTCTGTGGAGGTGTTCGATTGCTTTGTAGACTGAAGGTGAGTTATCTGGCACGTAGGTGCAACAGCTAGAGCCGATGATGCGACATGTTCCTCCACGGTCGGCCAGAACCACATCTAGGACAAGGCGGTTCTGAAGAGCCACCAGGCGGACTGCCTGGAGCTCAGCCGTGTTGTTAGCGAGGATGCCAGCCGTGATGTTAATGGTTGTTTCTACTGCCTGAGTCAGGTGTCGGATAGAACGGCTATTTGCCATTGGGCCCCACAGAGGAACAAGTCCCTTCACCGCATCCAGGAACTGTGCTCCGGTGGAGTCGGCTTGTCCAATGTCTCCGGCACGCTTTTGCCGGTGGTGGTAGGCTGGGGCCACATACGTGGGGGGAAGAATGAAGGCGATGTAGCACGTACCCCTCCAACCTTTCGGGAGCCAAGTGTAAGCTTTGATGCCACAAACAAAGTACATATTCGGAGAAGCAACAAAGGAGGGGGGATCCACTGAGACCAATGTTCTGGTGATGCGGCAAGAACTGTGACCCATCAGCTGTGTTCCCTGGCCTTGGAGGCACACGAGACCTGTGACATTGATGACAGACAGGGCCACAGTCAGAGTGGCAGCCGTTCGCTTCCGTAGGTGGGAGAAGGTGGGTCTAGCTGGATTGTGGAGCACTTGCATCTCGACTCGTTCCTTGGCAGGGATGTTCATAGGAAAGGCGGAACCTAAGGTCACAGGACAAAAGGGGGCAGATGTCCTTCCTGTTTTGTTCAACCAGAACCCATAGTAGAAATGTGACACTGTTTGACCAGAAGCGGCGTTGACCTTGTGGCTTTCCTGCAGGAGGATCAACCAGGCGAGGCAGGAGCCGTGAACTGAGAAAGGAGAAGGGATGAAGGGGATGGAGTGTCCAGTGGCATGCGGGAGCAACCCGCAGATCCAGCAGTTCGCGGCATTTGCAGCAAGGTTGTGCTGGTGCAATAGCTGCACGAAGGAATTGTTCCCGAACTCCTTACGCCTTTCTCGGAGCTGAGGCGAAAGGGAGATCAGGTGATGCTCTTTCATGGTGGTTGGCTGTGCAGTGGTCAGCAATATCTGATGAGCGGGTGTGCTGTCCTCCAAGATCCAGAAGGAAGTCATGAGGAGGAGGCAAAAGAGGAAGAGGATGAAGAAGGCGATTGTCTTTGATTTGTGCAAATTGTCAGTCTTTGGGTTCCTGTAGTGGGTATTTCCGGTTGCGTCCATCATCTTCTTATCTGGCGCTTCCATCATCTTCTTGTCTGGCGCTTCCATCATCTTCAAGGTGCTCGGTAGTGGGCAGAACCACAGACTTTGTTTAGCTTCTCTCCGGGTAACCCGTGGTTGTTTTAGGTCACCGTTCTGAGATTTTAACTTAGTCCGTGGTCTACTTAGCCGAAGCTCCCTCCTTTCGACGCAGGAAATACCCTTCCCGGGATGGCACAGTGGGCTCAGAGAATTTTGCAAGTTCAAGTGCCTCGGTATCAGGATAGCAATTCAGTGATGGCCCGTCTTTGTTCAGGAGCTCTGCTTGGATGTCGACGTTTTCTGTCGTGGCCAGGGTCGAGGAGACTTTCTTGCAATGGTGGGCGTGCAGCCAGTGCCTTTTTCCCTCCACTCGAAGAGCCGTCCGAGTGGTGATCAGTACTTGCCAGGGGCCCGTCCACCGGGGTTCCAGACTATTTGCCCGTTGAAAGTTCCGTTCTAAAACATAATCTCCCGGTTGGATATCGTGACCGGGGCCCCTGGAAGCATCGGGGATTGGCCTGCTGCACCTGTTGATGAATGACAGACAACGTTTTAGTTAATTTGCACAAATAATCTGACAGCAGGACGTCGGGGACGTCGTGAATGGAGGTTGGTTTGGGGGCAGTCCAGAGGTTCATTGGTCGCCCAAACACCACCTCGTAGGGGGTCAAGTGGTGCTTAGTGGGAGTGGAGCGCATTGATAGCAATGCCAGTGGGAGGGCATCTGGCCACTTGAGTCCTGTGGTGGCCACTATTTTTGACAGTTTCAGTTTCAGTGTAGCATTGTGTCGCTCAACTAGGCCAGCGGATTGGGGGTGGAAGACCGCATGGAACCTTTGCTTTACCCCCAGCCCCTTCAAGATTAGTTGGATAACTTCAGCTATGAAGTGGGGGCCATTGTCGCTCCATAAAATTCGACAAAGGCCGTAGCGAGGGAAAAACTCTTTTAGTAGTACTTTGGCAGTAGTCATGGCAGTGTTATCACGGGTTGGATAGGCTTCCACCCATTTGCTGAAGGCACATACAATGACTAATACGTACTTCAAGCCTTGGCATCTCTCCAGCTGGATGTAATCCATCTGGAGGATTTCAAAGGGGTGATCGGGGATCCCAAACCCTCCCCGGGGTACCACAGTTCCTTTCCCGGGGTTGTGTTGTAGGCAGATAAGGCACTGCTGGACCAGGCGTTTGGCTGAGTCGGGGATTTTGTTGTTGTGCCAGACTTTGGAAATGAGTTCAATCATGGGGGCAGAACCTATGTGTGTAGGGGAGTGTGCCATAGTCAGTATGGGAATCAAGTATGAGTCAGGCAGCAACCATTTGTTTGTGTCTTTTGTCTGCCAGCAGCCTTCATCGTCCTTCAGACCCACCCGTGCCCATTCAGTCAGTTCGTAAGGTGTGCTGGCCGACTGGATGTCCCTAATCTTTTCCCTAGCGTCAGTCCATTTTTCTGCTTGTGACCTGGTCACATATATGCGTGTCGTCGTCCTATTCTCAGCTGTGGTTCGGGCAGTGATGTCGGCCAGTGCGTTTCCCTGTCCAACTAAGTCTGTCACCTTCTTGTGTGCCTGACATTTGATCACTGCTAATCGTTTGGGGAGGAGAACTGCTTCAATCAGGGCGGAGACTAGATCTCCGTGAAGGATGGGCGTGCCGTGGGACGTCAGGAATCCCCTTTCCCTCCACAAGAGCCCAAAATGATGAACCACCCCGAAGGCATACTGGCTGTCCGTGTAAATGTTCGCCGTGGTTCCTGCTGCTATGATACATGCTCGTGTGAGGGCAATTAGCTCTGCCGCCTGTGCGGATCGTTGCGTGATGCGGGCAGCTTCAACTACTGTTTGGGCTGTTGTCACCGCATAGGCAGCTGAAGTGGAACCGTCTGGGAGTTTGATACAGGAGCCGTCTACCCATAGCTCTCCATCAGGGTCTGTAAAAGCAGTGTCTCTGAGATCAATTCTACTTCTGGTCTGTTCGTCCGTGAGGGTCACACAGTCGTGTATAGGGGGCACATCGGGGTCATTTTCAGGCAAGGGCAATAGTGTAGCAGGATTCAAAGTCGTGCACCTCTTCAGAGTGATGTGGGGTGCAAGTAGAGTCAATTCGTACCCCGTCAGTCGCGCACTAGTCAGGTGTTGAGTCTTGGTCTGGTTCAAAAGGGTGTCAACTGCGTGGGGTACTAACACTGTGAGAGAGTTCGAAAGTACAATTCCCTCACTCTGACGGATAGAGACAGCAGCGGCGGCTACTGCTCGAAGGCAGGCAGGTAAAGCTCTGGCGACTGGGTCAAGAGTGGCAGAGAAGTAGGCACAAGGGCGTTGTTTGGAGCCGATGGGCTGAGTTAGAACAGACAATGCACATCCCTCCCTTTCGTGAGTGAAGAGAGAGAAGGGCTTGGAGTAATCTGGCGTTCCTAGGACGGGTGCCGAGCAAAGGGCATCCCGCAACTCCTTAAAGGACGCTTGGCATTCGGGGGTCCAAGGGAGTGGGAAGGGAACATCTTTGGCCAACAGGGAGAGCAGGGGCTTTATAATGAGACTGAAATTAGGTAACCATTGTCGGCAAAAGGAGGTAAGGCCCACCAATGAACGGACTTGCTTCTGTGTTTTTGGGATGGGGGTGTCTAGGATGGTTTGGATTCGGTCGGGTGTAAGTTTCCTCCCTTCTTTGGACAGGAGATGGCCTAGGTATGTCACTTGAGGTTGGCAAAACTGCAGTTTCTTTTTGGAGACTTTGTGGCCATTCTCCGCAAGAAAGTGCAAGAGTTGGATAGTGGCTGTGATCGCAAGAGGAGTGATGTCGGCCGCCAAAAGGATATCATCGACATATTGGATCAACACCACTCCATCTGGTAGCTGGACGGCGTCCAGCTGTCTTTTGAGGGCCTGGCTGTAGATGCTGGGACTTTCAGTGTCAGTACAAAAGAGTCGGTCTGAGTTACAAGTATGTTATTGTCACACAATTCTGTAGATTTCAGTTAAACACATGATCACCATTAAATTTGAAAAAGTTGAAAAGAAGTTGCATATTTTTCATTTCATTCTTATTGGCATTTATTCAAGCAAAGTCAAGATACGATCAAATTGCAGCCAATGTTACTTGATATAAAGTTGAAGTATACACATGTAATTGTAAAATCATTACATTCGGTATTCGAATTAGGTGCTCTCAGTGAAGGGGGGGGTGTACGTGAAAAGGTGAGGGGGACAGGGTAAAGGTGTTGTGACATAATTGTTACATCAAGTTTGAGAATAGCAAAACCTCTACAAACAAATAAATGAGCAAAGGTTCCCGAAGTTACATCACACATAGACAAGGAGAATTAATCTCATATTTGAATCCTATGGTGTGTGGAAAGGCAGCGTAGTTCTACGTTTCGACCCCGGTTACGCTAAAGGGTGGTTTGCGGCCTCATGTTGGGGTCTTCATCAGGAAGGAGTGGAGAGCCTAGGGGGTAATGTAAATATAAATTAAGTATTTGGGCGGTGAAATCGCGTGATTGTATCAAGGGGGGGGATGTGGATGGTTACCTACATCGTGAGACGGTCATCTCTTGTTCCGTCTGAGAAAGGGCTCACATCAAGCTCCAGAGAATGCTGGAAAAAATAAATACAGGTGCCATCAGGGCCCTGAAACAGATTGAGTCCAAAATACCCGGGGGGGGGGGGAAGGAAAGAGACTTACTTTGGTTATGTGTTAGTAATCACTCGGCCAGATCTGTGTGGTCGGCTCTCCGGATTTGCTTCCACACGTCAGCTGGCAAACATAACCCGAAAAACAAATCAATGTCTGCTAGAGTCATTATCGTTGAGCCCAAGGCTGTGCCTAATAACCCAGTAGGGGGCGGCTTCTCTGATAGGCATCATAGTGTTGGCTACTTCTAATGGGGATTCAGCCGTTTCAGAGACTGTGATCTTGACCTCTGGTTTCTGTTCCGCGAGGTGGCGTAAAGACCTCAAGCGTTTGCATGAAGAGGTCTGTCACATCATGCTCAGTCCCATCTCCGACATCGACCCTTCTATACAGAGCCGTCAGCTTAGCAGGACCCTTGGTTTGATACCTATCCTCATATGCGTTCAGGGTGTGGAAGCTAAACCGTAAAATGAAATGCCGTTTGTGGCTACCAGCATGTGAATTGTACATATCCATCGCATATTCTTCGCTCTCTTTCCGTTCTACCAGTGTCTTTGCTATCTTATCAATCCCATCCCGCTCGTCTTTGCTCAACCTATTTGGTCTTGCCGTTAGCTGCTTGCTAGTCTCGAGTTTATCTGATGTTGTTACCAATGTGGCTGGTGCGGAGGCCGTAAGAGCCGGGGCACTAGCGCTAGGGTCACCCTCGCCCGCACTCAGAACAGGTAGGTGCTGTGCCAGTGGCTGGCAGGGGGCATAAGGAGGGGGCATGTAGATGATCGGAGGACCTAGCAGTAACTCGTCGTTTGCCCGTTGTTTGGAGGGCATCTCTGGGTAGAGCGTAGAGGGGGTCCTAACAGGGCATTGGCCTGTCGACCCCGATTCTTGCGTTTGTCTAACTTCCTCTCTCCTTTTTATCTCTTCATCTAGTTCCTTCGCTGCCAGGTGGGCTGCCTTTCGCAACTCTTTCCCTATTCTTACTTCCTCTCTTTTCCTTCGTTGCTCTGCTTCTTTGCGCCACATGCCGATACTATCGAGCATGGTGGGCGTTGCCTTATTTATTCTAACAGCTGCTTCTAGCGCTTTTATTTTATGATCATCAAAGGAACCTATCAGTGGCCACTGACTTTCGGGGTCCTTTTTTGTATATTTATGCCATAACTTACTATAAGCTATAGCGACTAGTCCTTGTTTAATGAACATGTCCTTATTAGGGGTGCCCTCCAATGGAGCTGGATGGCTCATCCCTAATAAGCGGTCCGGGTTGTTCCAACTACCAATCAGTGGGGAGAAGACAGGCATGACAGATTACAACGGGGGACAAAGGTCCGCACTACCTATCTTTCACTGTTTGCAAAGACTAGACAGAATATGGCTATTCTACGTTATTTGCAAGCAGAGAACCTCAAAAGAACTATACTCCAAACAATCTATGTTCGGACAATCAATCAATGGGGAGAAAAATAGGTACGACAGATTACAATGGGGACAAAAGTCCGCGTTACCTACCCTTCACTATCCGCAAAGGGAGATAGAATATTCCTATTCCTCCCCGTTTGCAGGCAGCGAATATCTCAAAGAGCGACAATGCAAATACTAGTATTTCAATCAATCAAACAATCAATCAATTCGCAATTCGTCGTGTGTCACGACCTTACCCGGACCGCATGGACAGTTTCTTGTCTTCCGCTTCCAGCGCCCGATCGTCCTCTACTCTCTGCTGCTACCGTGGCACTCCTGATGGTTCCCAGTCAGGACCGTAGATCACTCGGGGGAGGTCTGCTCGGAACCAGTGAAGTTCAGATGATCGGCTGTCAGACGAGGGTCTATCGGACAGGAGCTCTTCCGATCGTTGCAGTCGTTCACTCTGTCGTTGGGACCTCTCCCACTGGATCCACGTGTCGCTGATGGGCCCCACACGTTGGGACGCCAATTGAGGAAAGTCAGGAAACTGGTCAGGCGATTTAGTCGATGATTCTTAAGTAATTTTGCCCGGCGTTAAACGGCTCTAATACCATACGAAGATTATCAATAAAGAGGCAGGCGCTGGAGACAGGAAGACAGGAAACACGTTTTATTCCGACGGAGCAGAACACATCAGATCGGACAACAAAGTATCGTCTCGAGGTGCTCTCTAACAGCCTCTCTGAGACCTAGCCTTTTATACACTGGTTTGCGACATGTGACCGTTCTTTATTACAATAAAGACATTGTGAAGTAGTGAAAATGACATCCCCGGTACTTCCCAGTTCCGGCTCATCCCAACACGTGGCTACAGTTGAGGTCCTCACCCCCCCCCCCCCCCCCCCCCCCATACAATAAGAGGGGGCTATCACGCAGCTGAGTATTTCGCCGATTCCTTTGGAATGTGTGCGCCTGATCTAATCTCAAGGGGTGGGGAGGTCATGATCGATAGTAGCTTCTTTGAAGAGGGTCGAGTGCATACAGTAGTGGGTAATAAACTGTATCCTCAGGCCAAGGGATGACCAGCGGTCCGTACAGACAATCGGGCTCAGAGGAAGGGGTCATCAAAGGAGAGGTATTCATGAAAGAAAGGATCAGTGTGGATAATCGAGCGTAGAGGGAGGGTTTATCAAAAGAGGGGTATTCATGGAAGGAAAGGAGGTGTTGGTCAGGCGCGAGGTGTGATTCCCAGAGACAGAGTCATGCGGAAGAGGAGGGTTCATGACTTGCGCATGTGAGTGCGGGGTCAGCCAGGGTGCATGGGGGATGCTAGCAGGGTCAGGGAAGTGCGCTGATGATCGATCGTGAACAGGGAGACCATGGTACCTAAAATGGCTATCGTGTATGTTCATACGTGGGTCTGAGGAATGGACAAGATGGCGCAGATGATGTTCAGTTCACGAACTAAAATTCCACATGGCGAACTTACAATACAAGGGAAACAAGATCGCCATGTATCCGGACTTCACCCTCCAGGTTCAAGCGGCCCGCCGAGAGTTCATACCGGCGAAGAAGGTTTTTCAACAATCCGGCACAAAATACTCCTTAATATACCCGGCAAAGTTGAGAGTACAAGGTCCGGGCAAACCTACATTTTTTGTGGACGCAAAAGCGGCATTGCAGTATGCTAAACAACTCGTCAGAGAGCAGAAAAGGCAAGCGGAGCCGGAGGAATCGGCAGCGACTGAGCAGCTAAGTGATGTTGAATGACACTGGGTGGCGCTGATAGTGGTTGCGTTAATTAAGTAGGCCATGCCTCTTGCTGTGGCCCCAGTCCTTGATGTCTGTACTATCTGTGGCTGGCCTCATAGGGCTTTCATGCATTACCATGCTGCTGCATTCACCTATGGGGGGCGTGGGGTCCTAGAGCTGGCATAGTCGGACCAGCGCCCGATCACCCTGTCATAAGCGCAGGGTTAGGTGGCGCCTTCCTGCGTACCCCACGGGATGAGTCCCACAAACTGGATGTTGAAACTACTGTTATGGTTACTCGAAGCTGGTTGGAAGGGGGGATGGGGGGTATATGCACAACCTGATTCGGGGGTTGGAGCGGGTGGGGAGGGAGGGCAAGGGGCCTGGGTGTTTAGTTTGTTAATGTTGCTCTGCGGAAGCGTTTCACTGAATAGGTCATTATTGCATAACTGGTACACCAACTCCACAATGCTTACTGTGCGTGAACGGATCGAGAGGTGCTTGCTTTGGGGGCAAACGGTATGGACTAGGCACTTGAACGATATGGAATGGGCCCTGCTCATGCGGCCCCGGCCACTGTTGACCACAGGGTCCCGAGTGATGTTAGTCCTCCTGCTGGGGAAATTGATGGTGCTCATGGACAGCATTATGCTACGAGCATGCAGACTGGCGCAGACGCAGAAGCCGGAATGACGTCCATACACTGCTTGTCTTGTGAGAGCAGTGAATGATAAACGGAAGGCGAGATTGATCCACTCCTATCTCCTACGTAGACATATGCCTGTTGCAGGAAACCCACTTAACAGACACTAATGCATCGATACTCAAACACACTATGTGGGGGGAGGTAGAGCATGCGTGCTACTCGAATTATGCACGAGGGGTTGCGGTATTAATCCGCAGAGGATTACATTGGAAAACACATACTGTTATTAAAGATCCGGATGGGAGATATATAATACTCCAGGGTATGCTATGTGGACTGCACGTGTTACTGGTGAATGTGTACGGTTCGAATGATGACAATCCTGCGTTCTTTGGCGAACTGTGGCACAAAATGCAGGCGTTTGGCCCAATTGCGATATTGTGGGGGGGTGATTACAATGTGGTCCTCTCTGACACTATAGACAGGCAGGGTACAACACGGGAGCACCACCCGCAGGCGGCTGACAAACTGAATGACATTATTTCCGAGGCGGCACTGGTGGACTCGTGGAGGTTCCTACACCCGGGGGTACGCACGGGCACGTGTATCACTGCACACCGATCTGCCTGGTCACGGCTGGACTATTGGCTACTGTCTCGAGATCTTCACGCCACTGTCCTAGAGGCAACGCACCTACCGAGATCCATATCTGACCATGCGCCAGTGGGGGTGACGCTCGCCACGCCGACACAATATGTCCAACCATTTAGCTGGAAATTCCGCTCACATGCACTCCTAGACCAGGTATTTAAGGAGGAACTACGGACTAAGATATCAGAATATTTTGAACTGAATGAGGGGTCTGTGGACTCACCAGGTACACTATCAGAGGCCTGCAAGGTTGTCACAAGAGGTCACTGTATGGCACTCAAAACGGGCATGCTGCGCTCTATTAGATATACACTGAATAAGCTGGAGGGGGAGCTGGCGGCCTTGGAGGCCGCCTTGCTCGCGACGCCCACTAACAAGGTCCGTGCAAACTTCAGAGCGAAACTCACCCAGTATCAGGAGGAAGCAGAGAGAGAAGTGAAATTCCTCTCTAGATATACCCAAGCTAGACGTTATGGAGAAGGTGACCGCGCGGGTAGAACGCTAGCCTACATGTTACGCAAACCTAGGGGTGCGGAATATATCATGGAGCTGAAAGACGAGGCCGGGCATACGGCACAAACACCGCCAGACATATTACACAATGACAGACTATTATGAGACATTATACACCTCTAAGGTGGAGCCGGAAGATCAGGCTATCACAGATTATCTTGATACCATAGCTCTGGCGTGGTTCAATAATGGGGCACGGGAGTATATGGACCTGCCGATTACAATCACAGACATACAGCTGGTCATAGCGGGCATGCCGGCAGGCAAAGCCCCAGGCCCAGATGGCCTCACCGCGGCATTCTATAAAGAATACGCCGACATACTTGCACCCATGCTTCACAAGGTATATATGGAAGCGATTGAAACGGGGTCTCTGCCACCGACACTCAGGGAAGCCATGATAATCACACTGCTCAAACCTGACAAAGACCCGACCAACCCGGACTCGTATCGTCCGCTTTCTCTAATAAATATTGACGCTAAGATTTACGCGAAGCTCCTGGCCGAAAGGCTGACTCCGATGCTGCCCCAGATAGCATTGTCGGATCAATCAGGATTCGTGGCGGGCAGGTCGACTTCCCATAATTTGCGCACATTGTTTGGCCTTTTACATTATCTAGACCCCAGTGTACAAGCAGCTGCTGCACTACTAGATGCAACAAAAGCGTTCGATTCACTTGAATGGAAATTTCTATTGACTCTTTTCACCCGCATGGGCTTCAGCCGGCTATTCATCCAGAAAATTAGCATCCTCTATAATGGCCCGATGGCGAGAGTTAGGGTAAATGGACAGATTTCACATCCCATTAAAATCACGAGAGGGACCCGACAGGGCTGTCCTCTATCAGCATTGCTGTTCGCCATCGCCACAGAACCCCTCGCGGCTCGCCTGCGGCAACACCACACGCACCGAAGTATAGGTTTTACGTCTAGAGGGCTGCTTGTGTCCATGTACGCGGACGACATTACTATATATATGCGTAACCCGGTGGAAAATTTTGACCCTCTGATGCGCGAACTGGTGCGGTACAGCGGCCTGACCGGCATAAATATAAATTTGTCCAAATCGACTATGCTGCCACTTACTGACGGCACAGCCAGATGCCAGACCGAATTCCCTATAGAATGAGTGAGAGATGAAGTTAAATACTTAGGTATTAGAATCAGCCGCTCCATACAGGAAATATGGCTGTCAAATTATGGTGTGGCAGTTGAGTGGCTCGAGTGCAAAATTAAAAAATGGAAGTCATTACCACTGTCCCTGACAAGCCGAATAGCCATTACTAAAATGGTTATTCTACCGAAATTTTTATACCTCTTTGCGAACATTCCCCTGCGACTCACGCTATCCTTCTTCCGTCGTCTCCGCACCGCACTCCTTGAATTGGTATGGGCGGTAAAACAACCAAGAGTAGCCTGGGCATTACTGACGCTCCCCTTCCGACAGGGCGGACTCGCGGCGCCAGATATTGAACTATATGCATACAGTGCACAAGCCCAATATTTACACTACTGGCAAAATCCGAAACCTTACCAGCCGCATGTGGCGATTGAAATAGATGTGGCAGCACCTACCCCCTTAGCGACTTCCCTATATCACAACTTTAAACGCACGCCGATGGACATAAACACGGTTGAAACGGTAAGGTGGGCCTGGCAGGGTATAGCGAGATGGGCGGAGTTGTCTGAATTGTATGCCCCTTCCATGCCGCTGGGTGGTAATCCGCTTCTGAAACCACTAATGGACAAGGCCATTGCGGTAAGGGCACGCACCTGCAGGATGACAAAGGCGGGCGATCTCTACCCGGACGACACGTTCGTGTCTTTGCAGGACATGTGCGACTCTGAGATACCAACAGCATCGGAACTACTCCTTTATTACCAATTGAGAGCAGCGTGTAAGGCTAGATACCCAATGTTCCCTGCTGTGCCGCCCACGTTGTCGGCTTTAGAAGACGTTTTATCCAACAGCTCGCCTAGCAAACTGATTACACGAATCTACAGGATCACACAGGACACGGCTCCGGTCCTACAGCCGGACTCGAGAAGGAATTGGGAAACCGAGGCAGGTGTCACCATAACGGAAAAACAATGGGCGTTCTGCTGTACCCAGCTTGAACACCTGTCACCCAACTACAGACTTAGGTTAAGCCATTTCAACTTCTTACATAGGACATATCGCACACCCACACAACTGTTCAAAATGGGCCTGCTACCCGACGCTAATTGCTGGAGGTGCAAAACCACTGATGCCACCTTCTACCACCTCACGTGGGAATGCGAACCTGTGCATGCATGCTGGATAGAAGTCTTTACGAAGATAGGTAGGATATTGGGAATTGACATGGACCCTGACCCCCTTGTGGCCCTCCTTGGATTCATACTGAATATACCCTGTGCCTCTAGGAAACTGGTTGCTCTTTTACTTCTGCTAGCAAAGAGGCAGATCGCAGTACATTGGAAACAGAGGTCCCCACCGGCCGCCAAGGGATGGTTACATTCGGCCATGTATTGTAGAGACCAATTGACAGCTTACTGGGAACTTATGCCGCAGCGATCCAGGCCGGTAGACATCTGGCAGCCGCTGACGACCTGGTTGGATGGAGTGGAGAGGGGGGAGTAGACCGTGGATGTGTAGACAAGGTGGTGTGGGATGTCGAGAGCACAGGAATGGATGTTGACGCTGCATTGGGGAGTAGTGTGTGGATGGGATGGCACAGAGGTGGCGTAGCACCGGGCGAGCCTGGGTGTGAATTGCACGAGTGGATGTGGTAATTTAGATATGCTGTGAATCACGCGGATATTGTCTGGTCTCCGTTCCCCCCCGGCAACGCAGCCACGGACTGAAGTATCGATGTGACAGTATGCACCAGATCTAAGATAGATCAATGTTGTATGTGGAACGCTTCTTGTTTGGTTCTAAAGTTTGTTATTGCATTTAAACATGACAGAATTGTGCAAGTATGCGACGACGATACCGCACGTTGCGGTCCTAACGTTCCTTCATAAGCTGCCTGCCTCCGGGTTGTTGGCTGAATAGCAGTGTATTACTTGTACAACGAATAAATGCGTTTAAAAAAAAAGCCCTGTCTGCTGGTGCTGAGCAGTGACAGGACCCGCCCCACTTAAAGCCCTGACTGCAGCTGCTGAGCGGCAGGACCTTCCCCACTTAAAGCCCTGACTGCAGGTGCTGAGCGGTGACAGGACCCATCCCACTTAAAGTCCTGACTGCTGGCGCTGAGCGGTGACAGGACCCGTTCCACTTAAAGCCCTGACTGTTGGTGCTGAGAGGTGTTAGGACCGTCCCCACTTAAAGCCCTGACTGCAGGTGCTGAGTGGCGGCAGGACCTGCCGCACTTAAAGCCCTGACTGCAGGTGCTGAGCGGTGACAGGACCCGTCCCACTTAAAGCCCTTACTGCTGGTGCTGAGCGGTGACAGGACCCGCCCCACTTAAAGCCCTGACTGCAGGTGCTGACCGGCGGCAGGACCCGTCCCACTTAAAGCCCTGACTGCTGGTACTGAGCAGCGGCAGGACCCGCCGCACTTAAAGCCTTGACTGCTGGTGCTGAGCAGTGACATGACCCGCCCCACTTAAAGCCCTGACTGCTGGTGCTGAGCGGTGACAGGACCTGCCCCACTTAAAGCCCTGACTGCAGGTGCTGAGCAGCGGCATGACCCGTCCCACTTAAAGCCCTGACTGTTGGTGCTGAGCGGTGACAGGACCCGTCCCACTTAAAGCCCTGACTGCAGGTGCTGACCGGCGGCAGGACCCGTCCCACTTAAAGCCCTGACTGCTGGTACTGAGCAGCGGCAGGACCCGCCGCACTTAAAGCCTTGACTGCTGGTACTGAGCAGCGGCAGGACCCGCCGCACTTACAGCCCTGACTGCTGGTGCTGAGTGGTGACAGGACCCGCCCCACTTAAAGCCCTGACTGCTGGTGCTGAGCGGTGACAGGACCTGCCCCACTTAAAGCCCTGACTGCAGGTGCTGAGCAGCGGCATGACCCGTCCCACTTAAAGCCCTGACTGCAGGTGCTGAGAGGTGACAGGACCCGTCCCACTTAAAGCCTTGACTGCTGATGCTGAGCGGCGGCATGACCTGTCCCACTTAAAGCCCTGACTGCAGGTGCTGAGCGGTGAAAGTGATAGAGCAAGATTTCGCATATTACGCGACTTGCTTGAGTCAAGAACCTCGAATAACTTATAATCCTGTAATACAAACTGTACGTCTTACTAATTTCTTTTATTTTGGATGTACGTGTATATTAGTGACGCTTGCTTATGTGTTTTACTAAAATGATAAACTCTTGTCCATAAAATGGCCGCCGCTTGAGAAACTGAAATGTTCTGCATTTGCAACAATTGTATATTCTGCTATTGTATTCTGTAGAATAGGTCATGGGAACCCCAAATCTGCTAGGCGGTTCCATAACATGCAAATAAGAGCTTGAAGAAGTTTGTTCTGATTGGTGTGTTAACCTATCCTACTTGGGGACCAATCGAAATTGGGGATTCTGACACTTTGCAACATTGGGGGGTGGTACACTGACCCGAAAACAGTATATCTAGCCTAGGTTCAGCTAGAGAAATTGTCCGACTTGTCTGAATAGCTGACCTGTCACTGACCCAACGCACTCAATAGGTGACTAGATACAGAGCGCTGCGGAGCACTCTGTCCGAATTTGAACATAGACTCTAAGGTTTTACTAAACCTTAAGTGCTGGCGGAGCACTTTGCTGGGGAGTTCGCTAACCCAATCGGGGTTTTGACTGATAGCTGCAGAGAGGGTGGAGCGCAGGCGCTGCTTCTGAACTGCGGGTGCTGGTCGTTCCTTGGTGGTCCTGTCCTGATCCTAATCTGGTTTTCCTGTCCTGTCCTGGGGTGTCCATTCTGCACCTGCTGTCCATTGATGACTGTCCTTCCTTGGGGTTTATCCTGTCCTTAACTGACCCGTGGCCAGGGTTGGTCTTCACACCATTCTAGGTAATTATATAATGCGAAAACTCTATACTGCACCTTCTATTTTTCTGTCTTTGCTTTAATAAAGACATACCTTTGCATATGTAATTTTCCATGTTTTCCGCAATCTTCTAAATGAAAAGTCCATGCATTTATTTCCATAGCATGTTCCTATGTTTCCCTACCTTTTAGAATACATCCTTTTTAACTGTCTATGAACTATAGATGTGGTTTACAATTTTCCCCTTGCAAACTGATTGAAATACCGTTGTTAGATTTATAGCGTGTTCCTCTTTTCACCTTTCCTATAGAAATATAGGATTCCTCATTTTCTACTCATTCTCATAAAGTACGTCCCAATAGTGTAATCCTAGTACGTGCATAAGTTTGCCCATTTATAGACGTTCATCTTTAAATCTGCTTAGCGTATTCCCTGTTCTCATCTCATTGTCAGAATTCATAAATGGTTGCCTTGATTTATTTTCTTCACGGTTATGTGTTTCTCGTTATCTTGATTATGGATTTGCCTTATGACTGTAAATCTAATGTTTCCAAACTGAATCTTAGATAAACTTTTAAAACTTTTCAGTTGTCCGTGGTCATTTAATGAATATCAAAGTGAGATATATGTGGGTATTTGTGTTTCCTGCCTATACTTTCACAGCTATCTCCCTGATCCATTGTGGTCATATGTACCCGTAACGGTGGATTGGTAAGTCGGGTACAACAGAATTGCATAGGAAGGAACCCAGGGTTACTGGTAGTAGAGAGTGAAAGGTCACCCGATTAATGTATATGGGTTTAATTGGAGAAAAGTACATGGGCCTAGTACGTGTCTGGTGAAATTATTGGTCGGGTGACCCGCGATCTCTATCAGTAATTTTCTGGTAGCAGAGCTATGGTTAGGGACTAGTTAAAGTTAGGTAGGACTGGTTAAGCTAGATAAGTTGGATGCTGCTAAGAAAAGTTTTATCGCTGCTACAAGGGTAAACAATTTGTGTGACTTGATCACTCACGTGAACCGTTTACTTGGAAAAAATGATGAAATGTTTTAAATTGTTTTTCTTATTACTGTACTGATATATGTATTAACACACTCGTTAGTAAAGCGTTTTATGTTGTTGGGAATCCCCGGGGAATTGAATAGTGAGTGGTGAAGAGAATCCACTTGCTTTGAGGTCACTGGCTTTAGGAAAGTTGGTGCAGGTTAGGCAGAACTGGAAGCACTAACTAGGGTTTTCTGAATGTATGTTTGAATAAATGATAGCAACGAGATCGCTGGCAAAACTTCTATTGTGATACAACCTACTAAGGGTCACATCAGAAGGAGTAGCAGGTTCGTCGGAGCTTGGGTGATAGCAAAGGGGTTCGCGGGTGAAACTTTAGACTTAGAAAATATCCCAGGAAAATGGATGAGTCTAAGGAAGTAGCAGGTTCCCTAATGCTTGAATGAAGGGTAGGCAGAAGAGATCTATCCGTAGTGTGTGAAAAGTAGACAGAAGAGGTTTACTTGCAGTGAAACAAATCTTTACTGTCTAGACACTTGAGTACAGTGGTGAATGTGTATTCGTTGTTAAATAACAAAACACTTGCACTTTAGAGAGAGAGAAATTAAGTTTCCGTTACCTTGTAAAGGAGGGAGTCAGTTGCGAAGCTGCTCTGACGTCACTCGGTGCCGCGCTGGGATTGGTAGACGCAGCGGGTGTGTAGCGGAGCTGAAATTGTAAAGGAGGGGTGAGTGCCGAAGCGTGAGAACTGTCTCGCAAAAAGGCCGCGCACCCATTGGTCGAGATTATTTGAATTCGTGCATTTCATTGGTCGCACGGAAAATAAGAGACGCATTTAGATTGGAAGTGATTTTGTAAACAGAAGTCGCTTGAAGGAAATTATATGTGGCATACGTACAGACCACATACTAGACCGGATCCAAGACATTTAGGGATTGAGAACGATCAGTGGAAAGGTCTAAACACTAGCATTATGTACGGAAATAAGAGAAAGTTATCCCTTGTGAACAAGGTAAAGAATTATTTCAAAAAGGACAAACCGATTAGAACCAGGGAAGGTGTTGTCATTCCGCCACCTAATACTCCCGCATCGTTCATGATGTTTGATAAAGGGTACCACTCATGTGTATGGTTGGAAAACTGGGCGGAATACACAAAGGATGACGGAATATTGGCTTTCCCGTTAGAAGGTACCTTTAATGGCAGGATTCTATTTAATTTGAGAACCAGAATGAATGATTTACATCCCAGACCTAGATTAACACAGTACGAAGCACTAGAGGAATGGGAAATTGAGGCTTTTGAGAGAGACAAGCCCCGAATGGATAAAGGGTTAACAAAATGTTATCCAAAACTGAAACAAGAGACCCGTGATAAAAAGATGAAACAGTGGAGACAGAATATGATAGTAGAAGGACTGTTTCCAATGATGCCAGTAGGGGGTCCTCCTGGGGGGGAGAAGAAAACAGAAAAGTGTAAACATTGGGTGCCCATTGGGGAGTCAGATGATGAATTATTAGATGACATGATTATGAGAAGTCTGCCACCTTATAATGAAGGACCCCAACCCTCCAGTGTAGGGGATACTTCTCAACGACCTCTGTGTCAGGGAGGGAGTAGATCTGCAAGCACAAGAGACAGTTGTCAAATGCCTCCTTATACTGAAAGCCTAGGACCCATAGGTGCAAGAGACACCTGTCTAAACCCATCTTTTAGCGGAGAATCAAGATACTCGCGAGAAAGGGACTTTGGCTCTAGACTTCCCTACGAAGGTGAGGAAAGACCATCCAGTTCAGGAATTCCGTTTTTAAAACCTCCGTATGAGGAAGGGCTGAGAGATCTAAACCCAGGAAGTTTATTCCTAAAACCTAATTATGGTGAAGGACCCAGTGAGACACATCCCACTGCCCCGAGTTATGCTCCCACTTTGACCCCACAGGTATTACATGACAATTCAGTTGAAAGGATATTGGAGGACAGGGAACGAGAGGCTCTAGCCAAGCAGGAGCAGAGATAATTCAGAAAATCTCCCAGTTAAACACAAGTCCAGAGGCCTTAACAATCCCAGTAACTATTGGACCAGTGGTTCCGCTGTATGGGGATAGACAGGGAAGTCCAAAGACTCCAGTTATTACTCCAGTAATAGCACAGCCGAGACCAGAGCCCTTAATTGTAGATGACCAAACAAGTGAGTGCGAATCTGAGGTCTCGCTAATGGATCTGCCCATTAGGGACACAGGGAAAAGGATGCAGAAAAGACATAATCCTTTCAATACGAGGGAGGTTCAAATGGAATCAACTTCGGGTACTAAGAGTGTCCCTCTAGTGACTCCTGAAGAAATCGAGAGATGGAGTCGAGAATTAGAAAAACAAGTTCCTCAGTCGAAACCTTTAGATCTCTACAAACTGAGAGTAGAGATGGAAGAATTGATGGCAGGAAATGTGGGGTTAGACAGATTAAATACCTATTCTGAGGAAGAGCTGCTGTTCATCTGTAGGAGTTTTACTCGAAATACCAGAGTACTCCATGAAAAACTGACAGACACTGCAGCTAGTATGGGAATAGATATTTCAAAATCGAAACCATTACAAAAGCCCTATAGAGCTTAATTCTCAGACAAAGATTTGGAAAACATGAATGTGTCAGGGAAAAAGGCACAGATCAAAGAACTGTTGACTGTATTGCAAAAATGGGGAGACGTAGAAAAATGGAAAGCCAGGTGGGCAAAGAAGAAAGATGAGGCTAGATCTAAACAGACTTCTTCCGAGTTTGTTCTAAAAGAAGCTGACACGCCAGAGCAATTATACCCCATGCTTGAAGTGCCAGGCGGAAAATATGTGCACGTTCCATGGTCCAGACAGGATATTGTGTCCTTTACCAATGACTTTCCAAAATTGCGAGAAAAGCCTGTGGACTGGTACAGGCAAGTGGAAAGGTTTGTAAAGGTGCAAAAGTGCTTGTGGAAAGACCTGGATGGGTTTTTCGACATAGTGGTTCCTGTGGATTTATGGACCGAATGCAAGGGGGCCATTGATTGGCCTAACAAAGAATATCCAAGGGACTCTGCTACTGGTGCACCCTCAGAGGAAGTGATGAGAAAATACGACCAGGTCATGTTACATCTCAAGAAAAAGGTGCCCACAAAGGAAACTGATTGGACTAAAATAGATAGAACCACGCAGGAAAGGGACGAGACTGTACACTCCTTTTATGAAAGACTGTTACAGGTGTTTAAAACGTACAGCGGTATAGATAACATCGAGATGAAGGACATGACCCACTTTATTTACAGGTTTGTAATCGGTTTAAGACCCGAAATTTGCTAGTGGATAAAAGATAATAAGATTTGTTGGCAGTCTAAGAAAATGGATGAGGTCTTACGGTACGCAAAGTACTGTGAGGACGAGATGGCAGATAAGCGAAAGGCTCTGAAGGAAAAGGTTATGTGGGCACAAGTGAAGCTAGCAGAACAACAGGAAAAGCAATTGAATAAAATAAATAAGAATACCCAAAATCAATGCTCTGGGGGTGGTGGGAAGCCAAAGGTAAAAATGAGCAGAGAGGAAGCTAAAAAGAAATTTCCCTGCCACCAGTGCGGAGAAATTGGGCACTGGAGAGACGAGTGTCCATATTTACAGCATGATAATACCCAAACCCCTGATTTAATTCCACAGACGCAGAATGAAAAACCAAGAAAGACCCAGCAACAGGTAAAAGCAAGTCGATTGCCCCGAGCGCCAAAACAAAATTATAAGGGAAAATCACCGCAGGGTGACGACATAGAAATCTGGGGAGGAAATGAGAATAGAAATACAGCAACTTCGCAGTTTCTGTTGAATGATACTTTTCTCTGTGACAACCAATACTGACGGGGCCTGAGAGGGGAGGACGAGGAGTGCGTACTTGGCACCTCCATGCCGGTAGACCAGTCAGGGCCATACATTGAAGGAAAGGTTGACGGAAATGATGTCACCTTTCTATTGGACACTGGTGCTACCCGTTCTACTGTGAGAACAGCGGACGTTCCAAACCTACCCCTCTCGGGAGAAGCAATCCAAGTAGTGGGTGTGTCTAATCAATTGATTAGTACCCCAGTTACCGAGCCCATGGAGATCACAATAGGGAACTTCAAAGAAATGCATAGATTTGTAGTGTGTGATACCAGTCCAGTAAACCTACTGGGACGTGATTTGTTGTGCAAAATGAACTGCACCATCTTTTGCACACCAAAGGGCGTCGAAATTCAAACCCCAGACGAGGATGGCATATACGAATTTATGTTAATCAGACCTGACTCAGAAATTAAACGAATGACTATACAAGACTTACCCGAAGAACTCCAAAAGACAGTGAAACCAGAAGTATGGGACTTTACTGGAAAGGATGTAGGATTAATGGCAAATGTAGACCCAATACAAATAGCCATGAAAGAAAATGCAGTTTACCCCAATACCAAGCCATACAAAATGAGTGCCGAAGTGAGAGCAGGAGTTGCCATTGAATTACAAAAATTGCTAGACGCAAACATTATACAAGAAGTGATGAGTAGCGCGTGTAACTCACCCATAATTGGAATCAAGAAACCTAGTGGCAAGTACAGGGTAGTGCAGGACCTGAGAAAGGTAAACAAGATTGTTGTTCCTTGCTGTCCTATTGTCCCGAACCTAGCAGTGATCCTGTATCAGATTACCTGGGATGCTGAATGGTTCACTGTGATAGACCTATGTCATGCATTCTTTTCAATCCCATTGCATCCAGACAGCAAATTTCTTTTCTCATTTGCTTTCGACAGTCACGTGTATGTTTGGAATCGTGTCCCCCAGGGGTACACAGAAAGCCCCTCTATCTTTAATCAGATTCTGAAAAAGTGCCTTGAATCTTTAGTTTTACCTGGAAAGTCTGTTTTGGTGCAATATATAGACGACCTCTTGGTGGCGTCTAAAAGTCATAGAGATTGTGTGATTGACACCATTGCCTTGCTGAATCACCTAGGTGAAAAGGGACATAAAGTGGCCCCTGAAAAATTGCAGTTCTGTTCAAAGTCAGTGAAATATCTGGGGCACCAGATAGAAAAAGGCATCAGAAAAGTCACCTCAGAGAGAGTCAGAATAATTCAAAAGATGCAGTTACCCCGTACTCAGAAAGAAGTCAGAATGTTCCTTGGGGGGTAGGTTATTGCAGGCAATGGATTGTGGGATTCGCAGTCCTGGCAAAGCCTTTGATAAAAATGATGAAGAAAGGAGCAAAGGACCCAGTAGAATGGGATGATGAAAGCTTAACAGCATTTACTAAATTACGAGATTGTCTGTGTACAGCCCCTGCTTTAGGGATGCCTGACTATTCTAAGCAGTTTGCCTTGTTCTGTGACACACGTGACAATTGTGCACTGTCAGTCCTAACCCATGAGCATGGGTTGACTAGACGCCCGGTGGCATATTTTTCTGCCACTTTAGATCCAGTGGCTGCTGGATTACCTGGATGTCTGAAAGCCGTAGCTGCAACTTGCACAAGTTTGGAACAGAGTGAATCCATTGTAATGGGGCATCCTGTAACTGTGTATGTTCCTCATGCAGTTGTGATTTTATTAACCCGAACTAAAACTCAGTATCTCACCCCTAGTCGGCTGACTAAATACGAGAGGATTCTCGTGGGTGCTGCAAATGTAGTTATTACTCGGTTTAATATCCTTAATCCAGCCACCCTACTCCCTGACTCAATGATTGTAGAAGCTGAGGGAGAGAACGAGCATGACTGCATTGACCTGACAGAATTCAGTACTAAACCACGCCCAGACATTAAAGAAACGCCTTTGCCTGTTAAAGATGAGGAGCTGTTTGTGGATGGCTCATGTATGAGACACGAACTAGTAGGCCTAAGTGATGCTTATGCTGTAGTCACTATGGACAGCATTAAAGAACCATCCTGTTTATTTGGAGTGAAGTCTGCACAAGTAGCCGAATTGATTGCATTGATAAGAGCCTGTAAAATTGGGAAAAACAAAAGAATAACAGTATATACTGACAGTCAATACTGTTATGGGGTTGTGCATGACTTCGGCCAATTGTGGCTACAAAGAGAGTTTCTGACTTCTTCAGGTACTCCTATCAGAAATGGAAAAGTTGTACAAGAATTACTAGACGCAATCCAATTACCAAAACAATTGGCAGTGGTCAAATGTGCTGCTCATAAATCGGGCCTTGACCCTATAACTTTGGGAAATAACTTTGCTGATGAAGTGGCCAAACATTGTGCCAGAAATCGCATGTCTGTAAATGTTAAACTGGGGGGACCTGGAAACAGCTGCCAACTTATGGTGTTTGAAGAGGTGCCTACCTGGGAAGAGGTGAGAGATTGGCAGCATGCTGTGCCATCGAAAGAGAAAGAAAAGTGGAGGAAACTTGGTTGTCGACCAAGAAGTGAGGATGGTGTCATTGTGGGCCCAAATGGTATGCCTGTGTTGCCTAGACATCTGCTTGCTTCTATGGCCAGACTGATACATGGAGATTCACACACTGGCAGGGATGCCATGGTTCTGGTTTTCCAACAAACATGGTACAATCCGAAGTTCAGGAAGGTAGCAGAGTCACTCTGCCAGAGGTGCTTAACATGTCAGCAGTTCAATGCTGGGAAAAGAACGGTAGTTGAATTAGGAAAAATTGGAAAATCAGGGGGTCCCTTTGTGAGAGTACAAATTGACTTCATCACCATGCCTCGTTGTGAGGGAAAAAGATATGTCCTTGTCATTGTCTGCCTGTTTTCAAAATGGGTGGAAGCCTACCCTGCCAAAAAGAATGACGCCATAACTGTAGCCAAATTATTACTACGAGAATTAATACCTAGGTTCGGGGTTCCAGCCACTATTGAATCAGATAGAGGCGGACATTTTCAGAATGAAATAATCGAGCAACTCTGTAAAGCATTCAAGATCACACAGGTGCTACACTGTGCATATCGTCCAGAGGCTTCTGGAGTAGTAGAGCAAATAAATGGCACTATAAAATCGAGATTAGGAAAGATGTGTGATTCTACAGGCATGAACTGGATAAATGCTTTACCTCTTGTTCTGATGGGACTCAGAAGTATACCAGACCGAAAAACAGGCCTGAGCCCTCATGAAATTCTGATGGGAAGAGTGATGAGACAAGCATGGGTACCAGGATATAAACTGCTGAACATTTCTGATGATTTAGTACTTGAGTACTGCAAGCAACTGGGTGACCAAGTGCGTTCTATCTCTCGCCAGATTGGGGAAGACGCCGTCGCCAATCCAACAACTCCAGTCCACAAATTGGTTCCAGGTGACTGGGTTGTACTCAAGAAACATACTCGTTCAAGTTGCCTTGCACCGAGGTGGGGGAAAAAGCGCCAAGTGATACTGGTGACCACGACAGCGGTGAAGTGTGCAGGCGTTCCCAAGTGGATCCATGCCAGCCATACACAGAAGGTGATTCCAGACAAGAAAACTAACGCTGAAGGTTGTCCAGCTGAGGGGTCTGCAGACGATGGTCCTGAAGTAGCTGATGACGAACAACCGAGCACCAGTCAAGATGATTGGATACCCATAATAGACCTGACAGAAGACCCAGTCAGAACAAGAAGTCAAATCTATGAAGATAGAGAGTGGAATAGAGAGGAAGAGATAGGCACAGGCGAAGATCCTCAGATTATTGAGATTCACGTCAAGACTGAGGAAGGAGAAGGTCAGACAGGGACAGAGCAGGTGATTGATACACCTCCACAAACTCCAGAAACTGAAAAGGGACAGACTAGAACTAGTGCAAAAGTTCGAGCAGGAAAAAATCAAGAGATCGAAGTGCTTGAACAGGATCAGATAGAATTAGAAGAACGTGTTCAGGACACAGAAACAGAAACACTCGAAAGCCAAACCCAAAATTTACCTGAACCAGGCCAGCTTAGTAACCAGGCAGAAGAAATAGATACAAGACCTGGAACTAGTCAGACAGGAAGGGAAGAAACAGAAGCAGAAGTGCCAAAAACACATGAAAACAAAAGAGCATCAGAAGAAAGCCAAATCACAGTGCCAGCTAAAAGGCTCAAGAAAAAGAAAAATATCGAACCAAGATATATTAAGAGACTGAGACTGAGAATAAAAACAGTAGAAGAGAAACTTGCAGAAAAAAGGAAAAGTTCACGAATTGCAGAGCAAACTGGAGAAAGCTCCAAAAGAAGGAGTGATCGAATAAAAAGACTGAACGAAAAATACCAAGATCCTGAATGGACATACTCAGTTTTGGAGGAATTTGAGGATCTTGATATCTCTGACGAAAGTGACGAAGAACAGATTGCTGATCTGTCTGCCGAAGAAGACAAACTCACTTGAGGTTGTCCAGTGTAAGCTACCTGTGTAAAGTTACAAAGAGGGGTTGAGAAACTTCTTCTGAACAAAAATGTCTGATTCAAATGTGAATGGAAGACCTAGACGCAGTTGTTGCAAAACATGCTGTAAAGTATGTATATGTAGTATAGCTATAGTGATAATAATATGGATAGGACTAACAGTTTTTATTCCTTATATGGTGAGCAAAAATACTAATAATGATCCTACACAGACTGTGACTACTGACACTGAAGAACTGACAACACGAAGTGTAGAAAGTCGTGAAAAGGCACTCTGACAAACAAAACCAGACTTAGAAGCACCAGATGAGGAAGGACTACATTACCACGGAGTTAAGAACCAGACTCATTTAAATGTTTTCGCAAACCTGTTAGTACATTACGTAGAAACTATGGAGATAGAAGACTGCTATGTCTGCATGAAGCTACCTACTTCTGTAGCTGAAGGCGTGACTTATCATCACTTGCCCTTGACTTATGGAATTTCCTGTAGTATTTTAGCAAGCTTATTTTACAAAAGAGGACCGTTACAGTACTACTACTCTAACGCAGACGTGATATTTTCTGAACTTCCTATACGTGGAAATCTGAATCCTGTACATACTAAAAGTGACGTTACACGTTATATGGGAGAATACTTTCTGACTATAGGTACTATAGACTTAAATGAAGCACACAGAGATAACTTGACCTGTTCATTACAAGAGAAAATGTTTTTAAACATGGCAGAGAAAAGAAGGGAGAGTTTCCAAAGAAAGGCAAATGATAAAAGACAGAAAACTCCTAAATGGGCTGAAAACATGGAAAGCACCTCAAATGGTGGGGCGGGTCCTGCTTAGTTGCTGGATTTCGAAAGGAAAGGGAAACTCTGTCTTCACCGCGAAAGGACTAGTTATTATAATGACATTTTCATTGGTTCCAGTCAATGTGAACACAATTACAAGGTAATTGGAGGTTGGGGTTTCAAAAATGGGTCAGAACCTGTGTTTCCTGGAATTTATTATATATGTGGAAACAAGGCTTATTTCAAATTGCCGGATCACTGGTATGGAAGCTGCTACTTTGGCATTGTCTTCCCGAAAATATACCATGTGAATGAAATTGCTGGAAGCAATGAAAACACTAATGGCTTAGTGCGTAGTAAAAGAGAAAGCGTAGGTGAAATAATGGGTAGTATTTTTAGTGCACTGATACCTGGAGTGGGAGTGGTTCTGAACACACACAGAATTTGCAAATTATCCACAATAGTGGATGTGCTGTCTACTGACACAGCTCATGGATTTCTGTTGGTCAATACCGAAATGGTTGCGATCAGATCGATGGTTTTACAGAACAGACTTGCGCTTGACACCTTATTAGCAAAAGAGGGCGAAGTCTGCCGGATGCTGAAAGCGCAACATTGTTGCACTTACATACCGGACAAAAGTGTACAGATCAAAAGATATGTGAAAAACATTACTAATTTGGAAAAGGAACTCAAACCACTGGAGGTTGTTAGTGCCTGGAAGAGACTTGTTGATGGTCTCTCCAATGTAGGTCATTGGTTTTCTAACTTAGGTAAAGGTCTATTGTCTAAGGTACTGATGCCAATTGGAGTGATAGGTTTCATCATATTCCTCATATTTGTCTGTTGTAAATGTCGCAAACACACAAAGAAATACACTGTGAATCGAAGAGGTGTGAATGAGCTTGAATTGGAAGACTTAAATAATAAGATTTACAAAAAGATGAAAAATTCCCACCATAATAAAGATATGAAAGAGAAATTGAATCGAATGTTGGAAGAGATGGAAATGCACAAAGTTTGAAAAGTTGGCATCTGGTTCCATTAGTTTGTGATGATAGTAAATATCATCAAAGAGGGGATTGATAGAGCAAGATTTCGCATATTACGCGACTTGCTTGAGTCAAGAACCTCGAATAACTTATAATCCTGTAATACAAACTGTACGTCTTACTAATTTCTTTTATTTTGGATGTACGTGTATATTAGTGACGCTTGCTTATGTGTTTTACTAAAATGATTAACTCTTGTCCATAAAATGGCCGCCGCTTGGGAATTTTCTACTGCGCATGCGTTAGTCACACTCACGTGACGTAGTTGCAGTTCTGGTGGGAATATGTGCGCATGCGTACTAGCCTCAAAATGTCTGCTTGTGTATTAAACGTGGTGAAGCTTGCGCAGATGCTCTCGTGTTATTGTTTATTGCACTAATTCGTAATCGCATAGTATATTTTTATAATAAGGAGTATAAAGTAGATATTCATAATACATAAATGAATTCATTTATTTCTGTTTTAATTTGTTTCCGCTTACTTTTCATGTACCATGGTATGGAGGGTTGATGGGATGTACGGGAGTCCATACTGGAATACATTACCATGCATGACGAAAACCCGGCCAATGGCATTGAATGACTGCCAACCAGAAGTGGCAGCCAAGACGTGCCTGGGAAGATGCACCTTCACCCAGCCGGAGAAACTGAAATGTTCTGCATTTGCAACAATTGTATATTCTGCTATTGTATTCTGTAGAATAGGTCATGGGAACCCCAAATCTGGTAGGCGGTTCCATAGCATGCAAATAAGAGCTTGAAGAAGTTTGTTCTGATTGGTGTGTTAACCTATCCTACTTGGGGACCAATCGAAATTGGGGATTCTGACACTTTGCAACATTGGGGGGGTGGTATACTGACCCAAAAACAGTATATCTAGCCTAGGTTCAGCTAGAGAAATTGTCTGACTTGTCTGAATAGCTGACCTGTCACTGACCCAACGCACTCAATAGGTGACTGAATTTACAGAGCGCTGCGGAGCACTCTGTCCGAATTTGAACATAGACTCTAAGGTTTTACTAAACCTTAAGTGCTGGCGGAGCACTTTGCTGGGGAGTTCGCTAACCCAATCGGGGTTTTGACCGATAGCCGCAGAGAGGGTGGAGCGCAGGCGTTGCTTCCAAACTGCGGGTGCTGGTCGTGCCTTGGTGGTCCTGTCCTGATCCTAATCTGGTTTTCCTGTCCTGTCCTGGGGTGTCCATTCTGCACCTGCTGTCCATTGATAACTGTCTTTCCTTGGGGTTTATCCTGTCCTTAACTGACCCGTGGCCAGGGTTGGTCTTCACACCATTCTAGGTAATTATATAATGAGAAAACTCTATACTGCACCTTCTATTTTTCTGTCTTTGCTTTAATAAAGACATACCTTTGCATACGTAATTTTCCATGTTTTCCGCAATCTTCTAAATGAAAAGTCCATGCATTTATTTCCATAGCATGTTCCTATGTTTCCCTACCTTTTAGAATACATCCTTTTTAACTGTCTATGAACTATAGATGTGGTTTACAATTTTCCCCTTGCAAACTGAGTGAAATACCGTTGTTAGATTTATAGCGTGTTCCTCTTTTCACCTTTCCTATAGAAATATAGGATTCCTCATTTTCTACTCATTCTCATAAAGTACGTCCCAATAGTGTAATCCTAGTACGTGCATAAGTTTGCCCATTTATAGACGTTCATCTTTAAATCTGCTTAGCGTATTCCCTGTTCTCATCTGATTGTCAGAATTCATAAATGGTTGCCTTGATTTATTTTCTTCACGGTTATGTGTTTCTCGTTATCTTGATTATGGATTTGCCTTATGACTGTAAATCTAATGTTTACAAACTGAATCTTAGATAAACTTTTAAAACTTTTCAGTTGTCCGTGGTCATTTAATGAATATCAAAGTGAGATATATCTGGGTATTTGTGTTTCCTGCCTTTACTTTCACAGCTAGCTCCCTGATCCATTGTGGTCATATGTACCCGTAACGGTGGATTGGTAAGTCGGGTACAACAGAATTGCATAGGAAGGAACCCAGGGTTACTGGTAGTAGAGAGTGAAAGGTCACCCGATTAATGTATATGGGTTTAATTGGAGAAAAGTACATGGGCCTAGTACGTGTCTGGTGAAATTATTGGTCGGGTGACCCGCGATCTCTATCAACAGGACCCGTCCCACTTAAAGCCCTGACTGCTGGTGCTGAGCGGCGGCAGGACCCGCCCCACTTAAAGCCCTGACTGGAGGTGCTGAGCAGTGACAGGACCCATCCCACTTAAAGCCCTGACTGCCGGTGCTGAACGGTGACAGGACCCGTCCCACTTAAAGCCCTAACTGCAGGTGCTGAGAGGTGACAGGACCCGTCCCACTTAAAGCCCTGACTGCAGGTGCTGAGCAGTGACAGGACCCATCCCACTTAAAGCCCTAACTGCCAGTGCTGAGCGGAGACAGGACCCGTCCCACTTAAAGCCCTGACTGCAGGTGCTGAGAGGTGACAGGACCCGTCCCACTTAAAGCCCTGACTGCAGGTGCTGAGCGATGGCAGGACCCGTCCCACTTAAAGCCTTGACTGTTGGTGCTGAGCGGCGGCAGGACCCGCCCCACTTAAAGCCCTGACTGCAGGTGCTGAGCGGTGACAGGACCCGTCCCACTTAAAGCCCTGACTGCAGGTGCTGAGCGGTGGCAGGACCCGTCCCACTTAAAGCCCTGACTGCAGGTGCTGAGCGGTGGCAGGACCCGTCTTACTTAAAGCCCTGACTGCAGGTGCTGAGCGGTGACAGGACCCGTCCCACTTAAAGGCCTGACTGCTGGTGCTGAGCGGCGGTAGGACCCGTCCCACTTAAAGCCTTGACTTCTGGTGCTGAGCAGCAGCATGACCCGCCCCACTTAAAGCCCTGACTGCCGGTGCTGAGCGGTGACTGGACCCGCCCCACTTAAAGCCCTGACTGTTGGTGCTGAGAGGTGTTAGGACCCGTCCCACTTAAAGCCCTGACTGCTGGTGCTGAGGGGCGGCAGGACCCGCCCCACTTAAAGCCCTGATTGCTGGTGCTAAGCGGCAGCAGGACCAGCCCCACTTAAAGCCCTGACTGCTGGTGCTGAGCGTTGACAGGACCCGTCCCACTTAAAGCCCTGACTGCTGGTGCTGAGCGGCGGCAGACCCCCCCCCACTTAAAAGCCTGGTTGTGCATGAAGTGAGGAGAGTCCAGAACGGTCTTCCTGAAGGTCAGTGGCAGCAGTGCATGAGAGGGCCCGGAAGAGGCTGGTGCTGAGTTCAGGGGCCCAGGGGACCGGCCTTGAGGTGAGGACCGAGCCAAGTTGTAATTCCACCTTTTGAACCAGCAGACAGGGATAAGTAATCTTCAAAGTCGAGTGAGCAAGCTGGGAATTAAAAATGTACAAACAGTTGTGACAAGAATTTTCAATTCTTTTAAGGACACGGAGGCGAGGATTATGCTTCTCATTTCTGTACGGTTCATTCACAGCAGCCAATGAAACAAAAGCAAAATAAACACTACAATACCCATGAACCCCTCAATGTCACATGATCAACCATAGAGTATCCCTTATACATGAGCTCTGACTAAGGTGACAGTGTCCTCTTTCTTTCTATGATCATCTAACAGTTAATCCCGTAAACAAAAACTGATCTTGTAAAACCCCCCTGTGATGGACAAACTTCCTCTTGAAGAAACAACGTGCAGCACAACGGGGCTCAACCTCGGAACCAGGTCCTTGGACCAACGAGTCGCAATATCCTCCTTTGGCATTTTGACGACCTTACGTCGAGGTGCAACATCCGGCTCTACTTGTTATCCCCTTCCAGGCTGATGACGAGCTCAGCTCGTCATGAGCGTTACCTGCCGTGCGCTCATGACGAGCTGAGCTCGTCATGAACCGCGGGTTTTTTAAAACCGCCGCGCACAGCGGGAAAAGCCTCCGCAGCGATGCGGTTAACAGCACCTGAGTGTACAGGATAAACCGTAGCACCCTTCTCCAAATCTGACATCTCATTATAATCAGAAAGGGAAGGGAAGAAACACAGGAAGTGATAATGCAGTATGAACATACTATGCCAAATTATTATGCAATAACAATGCAGATATACATAACGGTTGGGTGGGATAATCCTCGCCTCCGTGTCCGTAATAGAATTGAAAATTCGTGTCACGACTGCTTGCACCTTTTTAATTCTATGTCAGGATTGGAGGCTCCGATTATGCTTGTTTAAACCTGAGCCACCACCACAGAAGCCGCATCCACAATAGGCTTATAATAGAAAGACTTGAACGTGGTCTCTGTTGACCAACCAGCTGCATTCATAATATCTATACGGCTGACACCTGATGAGAAAGACTTCGCAGCCATAGCTCGCCTCGCCCATGATCCACCGCACCCATCTTGACAAACTGGAAGGAGCCGCAGGGCAAAAAGGCTTTTGTAATGCAATTAACAATTGACCCTTCATGTCTGAATTAAACTCGGCTGTACACACCTCATAGTCTTTTAAACATTGCGCAACACACAGCTTAGGGTTATTAGGAAAACCTGGGTAAGATATTGAAGAGGTATTACACTTAGTTTGCTTAGTGATCGCAAAAGTCACACCCTCTGAGGAGAGCCTACGTCCTGCTAAGTCTAACGCTCGGACATCCACAACTTGCTTGCATAACACCAGACAAAGCAGCATGGTCAGCTTGGAGGACAGCTGTTTCCTAGACAAATATTTATTGGAAGGTCAGGCTTCCAAGAATCTCGGGATGGTAGACACATTCAACAGTTCCGAGTATTTAGGGCAAGGGGGCTTGATCATCCGGATAGCCCTGAGCAGTTTACACACCAAAGGATGCTCTCCAACCGGTTTGCTTTCCACTGGAACATGCCCTGCTGAGATGGCTGACAGGAAATAGTTTACAGTCCCATAAGCTAAGCCTGATGCCGCAATAGAGGCCCAAAAATTTACAATCAGAGAGACATGTGCCTTAGAGGGATGCCCTACCCATTGAGAGCACCAGATACACCACCGCTTCCAAGCTGATGAGTACCACTTGTGGGTGTTAGCTGACCAGGCTTCACTAATAAATCTGTTAGTGTCTCGGGAAAGGCCTGGGACCTTCCATCTGTCCCCAAAACCCACCAGGCTACCAGAGGAAGTTGTCCTGCTTCTATCAATGGATGAGGGGCCTTCTGAGGGTCCAGCAACAGGTTCCACCTCTGTGGAAGACAGAGCAGTACTGCACATCACATTTCCAGTAGCACTGGAAACCATGCCTGGGCCCTCCGCAGTGGAGTGATCAGTATTAGCTCCAAGTGTTGACGTCGGATCTGAGCTAGCACTCTGGGAATCATCATAAACAAAGGGAAGGCATAGCTCAGAGATTTTGGCCAATCCTGTAGGAACGCATCAATGGTAATCGACTCCGGATCCGGACGCTAGCTGTAAAAAGCTGGGCGTTGTCTGTTGAGACGAGATGTGAACAGGTACAACATGCAAGGACCCCAAAGGTGGTTCAGTGCCTGGAAAACCCGGGGATGGAGTCTCCAGTTGCTGAAAACCCTCAGATGACGAGAGTGCCAGTCGGCCACCTCGTTGTTGCGGCCTGATAGCCATTCCGCCACTACTGAAATTTTGTGTTGCAGGCAAAAATGCCCGAAATCCTTGGTGATTTCTGGCAGAATCCGGGATCTCGCACCCCCTAGTTTGTTGATGTAACGTACCTCTGACACATTGTCCATGCGAAGGAGGATACAACAGTCAGTCTTCCGAGGAGAAAGACAGCAAATCGCAAAGGAGCCTGCCAGCAGCTCCAAACAATTGATATGCAATGAAAGGTCCTCCTGTGACCAGTGGACATCTGGCCGCAACAGGCTACCCGACCCTAACGGCTGGAATCCGATTCTATCACTATTTCCGTTGAGGGTCCAAAGAGGGCTTTCCGGTTCCAAGCCTCCATGTGGTCCAGGCACCACAACATCCCACACCTTGCCTCCTCTGAGAGGGGAATCTGTTCAGCATATCCGGGCCTTTCCAGAGATGCTTAATCTTTAGCCTTTGATGTGATCAGTAGTGAAGGGCACCCAGGAAGACCGTCTGAATCGATGATGTGTGATTGACATGTGACTAATGCCGACCAGTACCATACACTTGGTGTGTTTAAACTCGCCAGTATTTTACAATTAACAGGAGAAGTCTATTCATTGAGGAAGAGAGCTCTTGTTCCTCCCGAGAAAGGCAACAGAAATATAATGTGTTTGGCATGGGTAAAACCGATTTTTTAACAACAGATTCTGAAAGAAAGGGAGTCCTTAAACCCCTTGCATGCTCGTGACGGAACCATTCCGTCACGAGCCACGGTGGTGCTGTGCTGGTGACGGAATGGTTCCGTCACGGCCCGGCCGCCACGCCTGCGCTGAGCGTTCTATTAGGTGGGCGGGGCTGTGACGGAACCATTCCGTCACAAGCACAGCGACACCGCGGCTCGTAACGGAGCGGTTCCATCACGAGCATGGCGGCACCGCGCGGCCTCCCCTCCCCCCTAGCGACGCGGCAGAATTACCACCGCGGCCAAGGGGTTAAACAATAGGGAGGTTTATAGCAGAGGACGTACCAGTATTTCTACTAGTAAGATCGCAGAACATCTCAGACACAAGTGTGGTTGGCGGAAGAGCCATGACTGTGCTTAATAACACGGGTGGTCCACTGTTAAAATCCAACAATAGGGTTAACTTCGAGTTAGAGGTTGTCCCATATACGTAGGGTGGAAGTACACAAACTCATTATCAAGAGCATCATAAGAGAAATCTAGTGCTGGGTTCTTCATAATAGAATTCCTTCCATCGTGCATTTTATTTTATTTTATTTTTACTATTGTGTTCTTCTTCCCCCACAGAGAGTGCGAATAGGCAGCTGTTCTCACTCCACCACCATTTCGAGTTTACAAATTTAATAAACTCGGTAAGTTTGGTGAAGCGATTGGCGCCGGGTACCCTTGTGATGCTCCGAGTCGTGTGTTTTTTACTCTTATGTACATAGCCGCATCTCCTGATTTTAAAACTTTTGCAATGGAGTGCATGGCTTTTTGTTACAACAGCTATTGAGCTATAAGATTGGAAGTAACCACCCTCACCCTTTCCTGATGGGAGGCCTGAGTACACTTTAGTGGAGATTCATGTGTGATTGGTTATGATTCACCGTATTAATAACATTCGATGTTATGAAAAGTGGGATGGAGCACATTTCACTAATAACATTTCGTCTGTTTTTATGTTGTTTTGAATTGTTGCAGGTTCCTCTCCAAAGGCTCCACTTAAGGTGATATCCCCTTCTTCCTCTGAGTTGTGAGGAGGGAGGTTCTGCACCTAGGGATTACAGTGGTGAGAGTCCTGAGGAAAGCCGGGGTATTAGTTTTGCTGGCTGAAACATGTCGACTTTTATGCAGAGTGGAGGGGTTGGAATCTCATTATAAGCTCTCAAACCGACCATCCACGTCTTTTGTTTTAAATTTAAAGTTTAGCAGCCCTATGATGACGCATGACACAGCTTGCTGTGTGTGAGGGCAGTTTTATAAAATTGCTGCATTCCCATACACTTAAGTATCTGCACAAAGCTTTTTAATCCCTCTTCTCTATGTGAGATTTAGAACAACAATGAATCCCAGACTCTGTAAAAGGTCGATCGCCCATTCGAGATGTGTCACTACTAGCTGAGGACAGCGCGCCATGAGCATGATGTCGTCTAGCTAAATTATTAGACAAACACCCCATGCTCTGAATGATTCCACGACTGGGCAAAGGAGTTTCGTGAAGCACCATGGTGCTGACGAAAAGCCGAAGGGGAGGACCTTGTATTCAAAACAAATTCACTGCAAGAGGAACTGCAGATAACGACGATGTGGTGTGTAGATGGGAACTGATAGAGATGCATCTTTTAAGTCCAAACGGACCATCCAATCCCCTTCTTGAAGGAGGTCGCGCAAAAGAAGGATGCCCCCCATCTTGAGGTGTTGATATACTGATAGAGATCGCAGGTCACCCGACCAATATTTTCACCACTTCGGTTTCGGGCCCATATATTTCAATTTCACCATCTACGTTGATCAGATGACCTTACAATCTACTACCAATAATCATGAGTTCCTTTCCGATTTATTCTAGTGTACCCGACTTACCATCCACCGTTACGGGTACCTATGACCACGATGGGTCAGGGAGTTAGCTGTAAAAGGAAAGCAGGAAAAATACAAAACCAACTTTATAATAACTTTGAATTTTCTATGAAAATGACCACGGACAAACTGGAAGTTTTAAAAGATTTATCTAGATTTCGTTCTCGTAAAGCATTAGACTTACAGTTAAAAGACAGTCAATAATCAAGATAACAAAAATCATATAACCATAAAGGAACAGGGTAAGGGCAATTATTTAGATTTTCTAAGTAATAGTGAGACAGGGAACACGCTAAGTGGAGTAAAATGGTAATGCAAGAATAAACATTTATGAATGGGCAAACTTATGCAAAGTAAATTAAGCTATTGGGTATACTTCATGAACATAACTAGGAACTTTGGAATCCTAAACAGCTATAGGATGAGCAAAAGTGAAGCACGCTATAAGTCAAGTTACTTTTAGTCAGCTTTATGAGAGAAGATTAGAGACCACATCAGGAAATTGCAAACTGCAATGGAGAAAATGATTTCTAAAAGGTAGGGTAACATAGGAACACGCTATGAATTTAAGTACAAATGACTTTAAGATATGCAATAGTTGCGGAAAACATGGAAAATTATCATATGCAAAGGTATGTCTTTATTGAAGCAAAGACAGAAAAATAGAAAGGTGCAGTTTAGAGTTTCGCTCTTATAATTACCTAAATTGGTGTGAGAACCAACCCTGGCCACGGGTCAGTTAAGGACAGGAAAACCCTCAAGGACGGATAACCCTCAATGGGACAGCAGGTGCAGAATGGACACCCCAGGACAGGACAGGAAACCCAGATTAGGATCAGGACAGGACCACCGGGATACGACCAGCACCCGCAGTTCGGAAGCAACGCCTGCGCTCCACCCTCTCTGCAGTTATCGATCAGGACCCCGATTGGGTCAGCGAATTCCCCAGCAAAGTGCTCCGCCAGCACTTAAGGTTTAGTAAAACCTTCAGAGTCTATGGTCAAATTTCAGACAGAGTGCTCCGCAGCAGCTCTGTATCAAGTCACCTATTGAGTGCGTTGGGTCAGTGACAGGTCAGCTATTCGGACAAGTCGGACAAAATCTCTAGCTAAACCTAGGCTAGTTATACGGTTTTTGGGACAGTGTACCACCCCCCAAATGTTGCAAAGTGTCAGAATCCCCAATTTCGATTGGTCCTAAGGTAGGATGGGTTAACACACCAATCAGAACAAACTTTTCTAAGGCCCTATTTACATGTTTAGGTACCGACTAGCAAGATTGGGGTTCCCATGAGAGAATACGCAGAATACAATAGAGAAAAATATCATTGTATCATTTTCAGAACATTTAACTCCATCTCGCTGGGGCAGAGGTGGCTTTCACATGAGCATCTTGACTGTGGCTGCCAGCTGGCTGAATTCCACTGTCCAAGGTTATTGCTTCGCTGGCTGTACGAGCATGCGTGGAAGGGACCTTCAAGATGGCTCTTAGTACATTCAGACCCACATTTCCCGCGATACATGAAAAGTAAGCGAAAACAAATTAAAACATAGAAATAAATGAATGTATTACATCTCATGTTCTTGTACTTCAGGTTTCTTATCATAAAAATATACTATGCGATTAAGGGTAAGTGCAACAGACAATATCACAAGAGCAGCGGTGCAAGCTTCACCTCGTTATTACAAAGCGCGGCCATTTTATGGCTATTACGCATGCGCACCCTTTCCCTCCAAACTGCAACTACGTCATGTCACGTGACTGTACCTAACGCATGCGCAGAGGCACATTTCAAGCAGCGGCCATCTTTTATTCACAAGGGTTACTCGTATTAGTAGACCACATAGGCAAGCATCACTATGATACAAATGCACATTCAAAATACATAAAATTAGTAAAACAAACAATTTGATTATAGGATTACAACAGATTCGAGGTTCTTGAGTCGAGCAAGTCGCGATGCGAAACCTTGCTCTATCAATACTACCCATCCATTGAAATCCTTTAGATTCAAGACTAGTCTGGATTCACCCCTCTTTTCCTCTACAAGGAAGATATTACTGGTAAAACCTCGGTTGAGGGTCTGTTATCACTGTGGCTCCATTCTTTAAAAAAAAGTCTATCTCGTTGGAGATAAAGTTCTGCTCTTGTTGGGAAAAATACATTTGAGGGTTGAGAGAGTCCTGACTGGGGTAGCTGTAAAGTTCTATCTTGTACCCTTGCACTGTCTCTAGGATCCAGGCATCTTGCGAGATTGAGTGCCAAGTTTGCAGAAATGACTGGATCCTGCCCCCCAGAATTACTTCCGAACATGGAATCAGTCTCACCTGAAGTACTGGGATCTTGTCCACCCTGATTTCCTCTGTATCTGAGCTTTCGGAATCTATTTTTGGCACTTCATGTTGGGTTGGAGGAGGAGTTAGTATTGTAATTGGAGTCCTGGTAACCTCCTCGTTGTTGGTGGTACTGACCACAAGGGGCGCCTTTGTTGTAACCCTGGCCAAAAGACCATCCACGGTATTGTCCGGCCCTGCTGAAAACCAGTCGGAACGCACGTTGGAGTGAGACTTGTGCTTTGTCTAACCCACTGAAGGTGGCATCAATTTTTGTAAGTTCTTTAAGAAGAGACTGGCCATTTATTCAAAAAAAAAAAAAACGATGTTGAATAATTCCTTGCTGTTGTGGGCGTTGTTGTCTAGTCGGTCTTTGAATGCGGCTTTCTTGGCAGATCGGATTAGTTGGTGGTGTATGCGGGTGGCGTTTTTGAAGGCGTCCCTGGTGTTGGTGTTTGGGTCTTTTTTCCAGGCCTTCTCGAGGGAGCGACAGAGTTTCTTCGATTTCTTAAGATCATCGTTGAACCAGGAGGCGTTTTTGCTGCCTAGTTTGATTTGACGTTTTTTCAGCGGTGCTAGGATGTTGGCGCTGTTGGATAGCCATTGGGTGAGGTTAATGGCTGCTTGGTCGGGGTTTGAGGAGTGGGCAGGGGGGTTTTGGAGAAGCGATGAGGAGATCTGGTCGATGGTGATTTTGTTCCAGTTTCTTCGCAGAGAAGGTTGAGGATGGTTGTGGGTTGTGGTCTTATTGTAGATGAAGTGTACGCAGCTGTGGTCTGTCCAATGGAGAGTAGTGGTGTGACTGAAGGAGACATGTTTGCTGGAGGTGAAGATAGGGTCGAGTGTATGACCTGCGATGTGGGTGGGCGTAGTGACAAGTTGTTTGAGTCCGAGGTTGGCGAGATTGTCCAGAAGGGAGGTGGCGTTGCTGTCATTGCTCTTTTCCAGGTGAAAGTTGAGGTCTCCCAGCAGAATGTATTCCTCGGAGGGGAGGGCGTGTGGGGTGATAAAGTCAGTGATGTCGTCACTGAATTGTGCACGGGGTCCTGGAGGCCGGTAGAGGAGGGTGCCCCTGAGTGTGGTCTTGGGGTCGGTGTGGATCTGGAAGTGGAGGTGTTCGGCGCTGGCAAGGTTGACGTCTGAGCTGGTTGAGATGCGGATGGTGTTCTTATGGACGATAGCGATGCCTCCTCCTGTTTGGTCGGTGCGGTCCTTACGGATGATCTTGTATCCTTCCGGGATGGCAATGGTGATGTCTGGGGCTGATGAGGCGTTCATCCATGTTTCTGTTAGGAAGGCGACGTCGGGAGAAATGGTGTCTAGTAGGTTCCAGAGGTCGATGGCGTGTCTGTGGACTGAGCGGGTGTTGAGCAGGATGCATTTTAGGTGGTTGGAGTCAGATATCTGTTGTGTGATCGTGGATGAGGAGTTTTTCTTGGTGCCGTCGAACTTGCAGGAGTTGCATGTGAAGGGTCCATGAGTGTGTCCAGGAACGGCTTGGGCGCAGTTGGAGAGTCGGCCGGGGTTAAGGGCTAGGAGGGTGGAGGCGTCGTAAGTGATGCGGGAGGGCTGGGCAATGCGTGGACCAGGGAGTCTGGCGCTGGGCGCGGTCCCGGCACGGACGGGCGTAGACGGGCTTACCTTTGGCGAACCTTCGGCGCGGCCGTAGCGCGTGGACGCTGCGCGTAGGACCATCTGACTTAAATGGATAGTGGAGGGGGCGGAGCATGGGAGGGGCATCTGGGAGGCTGGGAGGAGACACGGGCCACGAGCACAACAAATGGAGGGAGGGAAAGTGAAACTGGGGCACGGACACACAGAAGGGGACAGCTAAAACCCAGTAAATGCGGCGCTATATAAATAAAATATGCTGTAAAGTAAAACGAAATTACACAGGGCAGGCAATGCAGCGCTTTTAAAATAGAATAAACTAAAATGTGATATGCCCTAAATAACGATACCACACAGGCAATGAGCGCTAGTCCGGCGTCGAGGCGCTAGAACTGCAGGCGATGTCTGGCAGTGATTAGCAGGAGGGTTTCCAGGTGGTCGGGGAGGTGAGGCAGGGAGCGAGAGGGAGCGACCATCGAGGAGTAAGTCCAGCTGGTCACAGAGAGCCAGGGGAGGAGCGCTCTGACTCGGCCAGTGCGTGGGAGGGGCAGCTGGGAGGAGACACGGGCCACGAGCACAACAAATGGATGGAGGGAAAGTGAAACTGGGGCACGGACACACAGAAGGGGACAGCTAAAACCCAGTAAATGCGGCGCTATATAAATAAAATATGCTGTTGCATTGTAAATGCTTGTTTATTTAGGTATCCCCATGCTTGAACTTTACCAGTTAAAGACAAATATTTAATATGATTAAATAACAAAGAGTTTTGGTTAATTGCCTGCTACCCATGTGCAGTTGGGGTCGTACAAGGTTTATTATTGACCCACCTGTTTGGGCATTCATCACAATACATTGCCTGCACTGGCCTGTAAGGTTAACTTTGTTCTGAATGCACTGTGACTAAACCAATAAAAGTATTTTATTAAACAACTGTTATATATTTCTTTAGTTGCATCTTTGAATATAATACCATCCTCAGCTCATTCACCAAGAAAAATGGAAGTTCTCCCGGAGCCGGGGCATACATCCCACCACCCACTAAAAAAAGTAACATAATGGGGAGCCGCAGCTTATGGTCAATAGGTCAAGGGAGCCGTGGTTCGGAAAAGTTTGGGAACCACTGCTCTACTGCCATAGCGCCCACACTGCCAGTGCCCTGTCGTGAGCTAGCTGCCTCGGGCCAGTACATTCAGCTAACCTCAGCTGCATCGACCCCACCTGCCCGCCAGGTGGCGCCTCGCTCACAGGTGAGGCTCACACAGTGCCCTTCTTTTCTCCTCTTTGTGTTGACACACCTTCTAACTCTTTTCCTTGCATTCTTTCTGCTGTTTCGCTTTATTCCCTTTGCTCTGTAGTCACGGATTCCTTTCATCATAACCTTTTTATTTATTTTCTCGTGTTTTTCCTCCTAGTG